>NC_056748.1:444641903-444943153 GCF_019279795.1 Protopterus annectens | reverse complement strand
GCTTAGCGTGAGTTTGTGCCTGTCATGGTAGTTTGTGTCCTAGGTGTGAGGCCAGAGAAAGATGTGTCAGTTATCGGGATGCAAACATAGTAGATTGGCATATGTTGTGCCGTAGTTCCCTGTGTATGACTGTGGTGTCCCATTGTAGGCAGAAGCAATACATGTATGCTCAGTAAGTGGCACTGCTGTTGAATCCAGCTCACATATGAACTGTTGTGCTACCTGAAGTTGTAGGCCTAAACACGACAGTATGGTGTATGTTCACATTCCCTGGTAACACTGTCTGGTGTGTTTCCTGTAGTCTGCACAGATTATATACCTCATGCATAGGTATCTGTAAGTAGGGGCACACAGTACTATAAGGTACACAGTTAATGCTCATCGGTGTCGTCATACATTTGTGTGTTGTATGTATGTGTAATGTGTGTGTAATGATGCCTGTACCATGGCCGCAATCACATGTGTGTTACAGGGTATGTGTGTGCACCTGGCAGCATGTATACTCTGTGACAGCAGTATGCTGGCTATATTAACAACTGTGCATATATATCAGGTAGGGGTATGGCATCAAAGACTAGGGTGGATTACCGTTGAAACTGTAAATGTGCATTGCATTCATTGCATGGGATGACAATATTCTTCATCCATTAGCTTGATACATACCCCCAGTGTGAGGTTGTGCATTGTAACCCAAACAGTGTGCCGAGTGCTGGTGTATACTAGTTTGTTGTATGGAGTGTGGCAGGCACTGTCAGACAGTTGTGGGCTGAGCACTGATATGTGGTATTGAACATGTGTATCCCCAGATAGACAGATGCTATATATGGCAGTTAAGTGATATCAGTACATTAGAATATTAAGTGTGCCACATGACTTGCTCACATATTTTTCTTTTCCTTCCAGGGTGATGGTGCATCAGCGTAACCCACCTTATACAACAGCAGAGGATCAGGAGATCCACCAGAGCATGGTGCAGAATTTCTTTGTGCTATTTTCCAGGACCAGCCAGAACCAGCATGAGAGGGCTGCACTGTGGCAAGATCTTGTCTGTCGGGTAAATGACATAGGCATGCATAACCGGACATATGAGCAGGTACGCCATCACTGCAGTGATTTAATTAGACATGTCCGGCAGCGTGCATCTGATATCCACAGACAACAGCTTGCCACAGGTGGTGGGGTACCTATCCACCCCCCCTCACTAGTGTGGAGGAGCACCTCATAAGTGTTGTGGCTCCAGGCCAACAACAATATCCACAAACGTGTCATCATGGAGGCCGGAGCCACCCAGCATGTTGAAATGGAGTGTGCAGGTAAAGTACAGTTTTGTACCTACCATAAATGTAGATGTTCGAAGATCCACATTGCTGCAGTCCTTACACTTGGGTAGTCCGCTGTCCTCGGTCGGCCAGAATATCAAAGTATTAGGCTGACGTCGGTCAAGGCGCTTAAGACTGACATCAGGACGTCAGGGTACAAATGCGCATGACCGACGTCATATCCTCAGTCTTTTCTTGCCCCAGATGTCAGAAGACCCTAAAAGGAAAGGTCAAAACCAAAAGATAACAAAAAACAACCAACCACCCTTGCACTAATCATATGTACAATATATACAATATCCACAATATTCACAACCCAAACCACACAACCGCCTAACTACAGAGGGAAGGAGGGAGATTGACTGCAGCAATGTGGATCGAACATCTACATTTATGGTAGGTACAAAACTGTACTATGTTCTTCATCTCACATTGCTGCAGTCCTTACACTTGGGTAGAATGCCAAAGCAGAGGTAAGGAGGATGGCAAACTATAAAGCAGTAGGAGCTGCCAAAATGCCCTGTAAAACTGCAGTGGCAAAACCAGCCCTAGATTTAGAGTAAAGTGGAAGGTGGTAATGCTTAGAGAAAGTATGCACTGAACCCAAGTAGCTGCCTCCAAAAATATCTTTAGTGGCCACCCCTTAAAAAGCTGTAGAAGTGGCTGTAGCCCTAGTGGAATGAGGCCTAATCCCAGCTGGAATCTTACCATGATGGGAATAACAGAAAGCAATACAAAACCCAATCCACTTAGAAATAGTTTGTTTTGACACAGGCTTGCCCTGAGAACCCAAAGCAAATGAAACAAATAACTGCTGAGACTGCCTGAACCCTTTAGTTCTGCTCAAATAATATCGCAACTGCCTGTGTATATCCAAAGTGTGCAAAATCTTTTCCCCTTTATTTTGGGGTTTGCATAAAAAGTAGGCAAATGAATAGTTTGGTGTAAAGCCACACTAGAAACCACTTTAGGCATAAAGGAAGGATTAGTACGCAAAGATACCCTATCCTTATGGAAAATTAAGAAAGGCTCAACCGCCATAAGGGCCTGTAATTCAGAAACCCTTCTCGCAGAGGTAATGGCCAACAAAAGCAGTCTTCCATGATAAATATTTCAACTCAGCAGTAGCTGCAGGCTCAAAAGGTTGTAGAGTGAGTTTCTCCAACACAAAATTGAGATCCCAAGCAGGAGTAGGAGCTCTCTGGGGTATATTCTTTGCCCTCTAAGGAATTGCTTAAACAAAGGATGAGAAAACAATGGTGGGTCACAGTCATAGTGAGCAGAAATTGCTGCAGCATGAACCTTAATAGAAGAGAAGGACAAACCTTTGTCCAGTAACTCAGTAAGATATTGAAGAGCCACACTTAAATTAGGCTTAGAAACATCAAATTCCTTTGCTGTACTCCAAAATAAAAATCTCTTCCATTTATCTGCGTACACTTTCCTTGTACTAGGCCTTCTGGCCTCCAAAATAACATTCAAAACTTGCTGTGGAAGCTGAGACCCTCCAGGGTTTAAAACAGAATATGCCAGGCTGTCAGGTGAAGAGAGGGAAGTTTGACATTGAGTAAATGACTGTTCTCCTGAGACAGCAGGTGTGGAATCAAGGTAAAGGCCATGGAGGCTCCCATACCAGACTTCTCAGTAATGGGTACCAGTGCTGTCGAGGCCAATCTGGAGCTATTAAAATCATCTTTGGCTTGTCCTGTCTGACCTTCAGGAGTACCTTTGGGAGGAGAGGCAAAGGTGGAAAGGCATACACATGAAGATTGCTCCAATTGAATGAAAGAGCATCCACTTTCCAAGCTGTGGGATGAAACCTTTTTGTGCAAAACTTTGGCAGCTGGTAGTTTAGTGGAGAAGCGAACAGATCTATGTCTGGAGTGTCCAATAACACTGTCAATTTCTGAAATACATGAGGATCCAATTTCCACCGTGGGGATCCATAATTTGTCTGCTCAACACATCTGCTAAGGAGTTCTGTGCTCCGCAGAAACCTTGCCTGAAGATTTAGCTGTAAACTGAGAGCAGTCTCCCACAAAATCATTGCTTGTCTGCATAGAGGATAAGAATGTGTTCCCCTTTGTTGATGTACCACATGACAGTTGTGTTGTCTGTTAGAACCAACACCTGCCCTGGAAGAAGTAAATCCTTGAAAGCTATTAATGCAAATTGGACTGCTAACATCTCCTTCAAGTTGATATGTAGATGTAGAAGTCTGGCAGGCCACGTGTCTTGTATCCACTTTCCATTTAGATGAGCTCCCCAAGCTTTGTCTGAGGCATCTGTCGTTAGAATCTGACTCGCCTCTGGCCGGGTCATAGAGAGTCCCTTGTTTAGGTGACATTCCTGAGCCCACCACAAGAATTCCTTTTGAATGCAAGGTATTATCTGAATGGCAGTGTCCAAATCCTGGCAGTGCTGTGTCCATACATTTTTGAGATACCATTGTAGCTTCCTCATATGCAGTTTGGCATTGGGAAGCACCAGAATACAAGATGCCATGAACCCCAAGGCTTGAAGGACTGTCCTTGCAGTCAGTCTGGACTGATGAGACAATTGATGGAAGTAAAGAGAAAGATTCTTTTGTTTGTCCGGGGTCAAAAAGGCCATCTGGGATGCTGTATTCAGTCTCACACCCAGAAAGCACATGTCCTGAGAGGGTACTAGACTGGACTTTATTTCGTTCACAGAATACCCCAGGCATCTTAGCACTGCTATCACATATTGTAAATGATGAAGAAGTTCGTCCTTTCCTTGGGCCAGAATCAGGCAATCGTCCAAATAAGGATAGATCTGTATTCCTCTTAGCCTGAAGAAAGCTATCACTGGAGCCAGAACCTTCGTGGAACACTCTGGGCAGTAGATAAGCCAAAGGGCAATGCAGAGAACTGATAATGAGAAGTCCCAGCCCGAAAACGCAGATACTTTCTGCAACTTAGCCTGATAGGAACATGAAGGTAAGCCTCCTTGAGATCCAGAGTCACCATCCAGTGATCTTTGCCCAGCAGAGGTAAAAGCTGTTGTAACGTCAACATTTTGAACTTGGGAATGTCCAGATAAGTGTTGAGGATAGATAAATCCAAAATTGGTCTCCACGTGTTCCCCTTTGGTACTAGGAACAGGCGAGAAAAAAATCCTAGGCCCACTTCTGGCAGAGGGACCGTTGTATGGCCCTATTTGGAGCAGCAGTGAAATTTGTTTGTGAGCCTCTAGTCTTTGCTGAGGAGGAACGTCCGCATGCCTTTGAAAGGAGGCAAGGTATGGAAATAAACTTGTAACCTTGGTGTATGATATCCAATACCCATCTGTCTTGGGTAATCAAACTCCAATTTTCCTTGAAGAGTGCCAACCGTCCTCCCAAAGGTGCTGCCAGGCAAGAAGGATCTGGCAGCTGAAAAGGTAGGTCATTGGGCCTGTTTACGAAAGGACTGGCCCCTGCCCTCACCAAGATTGTGCAGGTGAACTCCTGTTCTAGGTCTGAAGGAGCTCTGAGCTCTGCCCCTACCACGCCCAGATCTACCCCTAGACTGTGAATCATAAGAAGGGCCACACCCTTAGCAGGCCAATTCCTACTAAACTCGGAGGCTGAACTTAAAAATCTTTAACAGCCTGCATAGACTTAGCCTTGTCTTCCATTTTCTTTAAGACTGACTCCACAGGTGAACCAAACAACACATCAGACTGTAAAGGAGCATCCAAAATCCTTGTCTTAACATGGTCAGATAAATTCTGATCCCTCAGCCAGGCGTGCCTGAAGAACTGACCCAGTGGCAGCCACCCCAGACGTGGCCTGTACAGCATCAAAACCACATTGTAAAGAATGCTTACCCACCTGTTCAGAGTCATGTACCAAATCTTGTAATTTTACACTCAATGCCTTCCGCCAGAGCATCTACCTTAGACTTCAATTGAGAAAGAAGATAGTTTTGATATTTCAACATGTGAAACTGGCAATTCAAAGCCCTCATAGCTAAGGTGGAAGAAGTATAGACTTTCTTTCCCCATCTATCCAAAGCTCTGGCCTCTTTATCTGGAGGAACCGATTTTTAACAACAGAGGCCTTGACACCCTTAGGTCCCTGACTAACAGTTTCTGGGTCCGCCCTAGGACTCTTATAAAGATATTTATGAGCCTCAGGCACCCTGTAATATCTATCCGTTTAACAGGAGCAGGAGGCAAAGAATCAGGATTAAGTGAAGCCTCTGCAAACACATCTTCCACAACATCCAGAACAGGTGGTATAGCCAAAGGCCTATGCTGGGGTAAAAGCAAAATTCCCTAAGCCGCTTCCTGGAATCAGAGAAGTCCTGACCTTCCCACTTAAAATGTTCCTCATGGAATGAAGAGTCTCTGAAAAGAAAAATCCTCTGGAGGAGAAGCAGAAGGAGTCGAATCATCTGCATCAGAATCAGAATAAGGAGTACTCCTGCAAGTCTTCAGCCAAGACTCTGAAACATCCAAGCCTGCTCAAAACTCCCCAACTCTGGTTCCACCCTAGGCCTCTTATCAGGAGGGGCAAAGAACCTCTAATCAAAGTAATTAAATCTTCTGCCATTTTAAGCATGTGCTTCTTGGGCACAGATCCTGAAGAACTAGGAGTGACACCAACAGAAGCTAAACCTGGCCTGCCTCTGGGAGAAGCCTTGCAAACAGAAGGAGAGGGCCTAACCACCCTAGGAAGGGACGGGAGTATAGTAACCTGAGCCCCTTCAGCCTGACCTGCCTCCTGAGAGGCCACATCCTGCAATATCAAAGTCTCCCCTGGGACTCCAGAGAAGCCTCGGCGAACCACCGTTCCACTGATCTAAGAACCGGCGTCCGCACGGACGACTCTTCTGCCTGGGTTTAGCTGCTTTGTCTTTGCGCTTCTTCGAAGTGGGCCGGAGCATCCGACGGCATATTATAATTGCACCGCCTCAAGACCAACCTGGCACAATCTAACCTTCGCTTAATAGTGCTTATTGAACCTAGCACAAAAACGACACCCAACAACGGCTCAGGCCCCAAACAAGGAATACACAAAGTATGATAATCCCTATGCGGTATCTGCTTCCCACAAGAAATACAGTTATTCACTTTTTCTGACATCCAGTAAACCACTGAGGCAAGAAAAACTAAAATATTCCCAACGGGTACTTAGCCAACTTTGACTCGGTCTGAAACTCAAAAAATTTCAGAACGCCGAACGGCACTTGCAACGCTGCTTCTGCATCGGACCATGCGCAAAAAGACTGAGGATATGACGCCGGTCATGCGACGGTACCCTGACGTCCTGATGTCAGTCTTAAGCGCCTTGACCGACGTCAGCCTAATACTTTGATATTCGGGCCGACCGAGGACAGCGGACTACCCAAGTGTAAGGACTGCAGCAATGTGAGATGAAGAACATCATGCCATATCTGTAGTTGACTGTTCTCTGTACTGGTAGTTTATGCGTGTGTGAGATGTGTACTTTGTGTGTAGCTGTTAACCTGCCGATTCTTCTGCAAGATTGATATTCTGAGTATAATCTGTATACCTGTGAAAGCCAACTGTTGTACTACTGTACTTTATCATACTCACAGTATCAATGGCACAGTTGTGGCCACTGGCAATCACTCTCATATTTTTGCAGGTCCCTCTGGAGTGACAGCAAGGTAGCCAATCCATGCTGGTGAGTGTGCAATAACAGTACTATTGCTAATGACATGTGCATGTCATATGGAGGTGTAGTGTGTGCACATGTAACACACCTACACATAATGCATGCTGTGCATGTTTGCTGTGAGACTATGCATATCCCATTATTCTCAGTACCTGCCTCACTCACATGCAATACGCAGAGCATGACACACATGTGTGGCAACACAGTACTGGGGGATAGGCATACCTGATACACATGTACACAACACACACATGTTTGGCATAGACACTACACCTTAGCCTGCTACACATGTCCAATTATGACACCTGCTGTATGCCCACCATTCAGTATCCCACTTATCATCTACGCAGCACACATAATATACCAGAGGGGTAGAGGCCTATCATGTCTTTGTGCAACAGTCTTGAACAAATAATACATTCATGATAGGCAATGCTCACTATTGGCCACCTTACACACCCATGTAACAAGTGGCTGTGTAACTGTGGATGTAGTCATGTTACTGCACTTCAGGTACAGCATGCTAGCTGCCTGTCTGGCACACATTATTATTGTTGACTGACCACAAGAAGCATGTTGATCATGGCTCATGTTACTACACCACATCCAGTTCCACTGACCACAAAAGTACACATAGCAGTTATTACGTAGCACCATCATGTGTTGTGTGTGTGTGTGTGTGTGTGTGTGTGTGTGTGTGTGTGTGTGTGTGTGTGTGTGCAAATATATGCACCCACAGCTTGTAACACTTGCACAACATTGTTCTGTCCTTGTACACATTGTGTCCCAGGGTGGAGACAATCACTGAACAACTACACACAAGCATCAAGTACACGTATACTGTTATTAACAAGGGCTGTCTACACTTGCACTGCATGTTCCTGTGCAACACAATCTGCATGCTGACACATGTGCAGTGATGTTTTTCCTTGTGATACTATCACCCACCCTCAAACAGTATTGTGTATGTGTTGGATTGCAGGTGTGTCTGTGTTTGTATCTGCTGTACTGAGGAGTGTGCCTGTGTGCTTGTGTGCCTGTGTGCATGTGTGCTAACATCGTGTACACATTTGTAAACTGTGTTTCCTATCTTCCTCTCACAGGTTCTGATGTTGCTCTGGTGGAGTGCAGCAGGGAACCTGAAGCCACTGCTGGGGATAGTGATAATGATGATACATGTGTAATGGCACAGGGAGGTGTGACAGGGTCTGTTGTTGGTCAGCCAATCGACACTACACAGCAGTCAACCCCATCAATGCGCACAGTCATCCTGCCAATACATCCATTGTCACCAATGTCCTTAGCTGAGGGACAGCATACAGTGGGCATTGACCAGGGTAGTGTGGTATCATTGGCACATGCATCTTCTCACAGCAGCCATGGCCAGATTCCTGACATGGTACCATACAAGCAGATGTCCAGGGGTTCTCGTGGGAGCATCCGTGGTCGTACTGCCCCTGTCAGACGTGCCCACAGAGGTCTTTCAACCTCAGCTATGTTCCGGGCTGTAATGCAGGCACAGGCAGGTATGGAACGGTACACCAGACAGGGTCTGAGGGAGCTTAGAGCACATCGCAATGCTATGAATGACACTATGCATGACGTTGCGGCTGCCATCCGTAATATCAGCGAGGTCATTGATAGATGTTGGGGGGACACATTAGATCTCTTCCACAACTACATGTCCAGGAGCCAGGACAGTGCAGGACAGTTGAGGCGTGGACGTATGCCAGCAACATCATCAGCTGGCAGTCGTCGCAGACGACAACAAACCCGCAGCCGCTCCCATAGTGCCAGTACCAGCCCCAGCAATGCTGGGTCTGTGCTGTCATTAGACCGTCCTAGAAGACCACGTGCACGTCGCTCTGGACAGTCCCAGCAGGGACATGTGTCCAGTCAACAACCCACTGCCTCTGATGATAGTACCCAGTCTGGCTTAGTACCTGATACTGTCCGTAGCACCCCTGCCAGGCACAGGTACCGTGTCCGTGGCCAGAGACAGTGATCTGTATGACCTGGCAGGTACAGTCTGTGGCTGTCCACAAACACCCGTATATGGCAGCCACGTGGTGGAACTGTGTGCATGCATACACATACACATAATGCTAACACCTAGGGCTAACACATACACATCGCATCAACATTGCCCCATGTTGTACTGTTGTCCCTCACTAACACACACACATACATGTCGAGTGGATGCATCAATGGCAGACTCTGGCAAACCAAGTACACACCCTGTGTATATGATGAAACTGTGCCACCTCCTGCCATCTGTAACATTGATGCAGGAACAGGATAGCATGGTGCTGATGCACAGGGTGACTACACAACACTGTAGTAATATTATCATGTTGTTAACAGTACAGTGTAATGATATCGTTGTGGGTATATCCGAGCATGCATGATGCATTAACAGTATGACTGTCATTGTAGATTTGTATACACCAGTGTTAATTCCCAAAGTTTACTGTCTGCACATGTGCCACACGGCTGTTGTGTGTACCTGTGCCTGCATGTGTTGGGGTGTGGACAGTACATGTGTGATGTTTGCAGCACAAAGTTGCAGGTGTACATTTGTGAACATGGTTAGCATGGAACATGACATGGTTTGACAGTATGCTGTGGGTGATACGGTTTCCAAATGTCAATGGTCTGCATACTGGTAGTATACACAGCCTACATAGCCTGACATTCAGTGGTCATTACATGGTGTCTCCTCAAGTGATACACAGATGTAGGAACCCAGTGCCAGTGATATCCCTACAGTACTACACTCTACCAGTAGCCATTCTTACTGAGCCCTACACATCCCTTGGAACAATACTCTTTGGCATATAGCAGTCTCACGTACATGCCAACACACTAAGGATATGTCCATCCACGACTGCAAATGCATACAGTGGGCTACAATGCATTCTACACGACACACCTAACCACCACAAGGGTATCATACAGACAGATACCTGTTGTCCAAGCCATGCTGTATTGCTGTAACGCAACTGTAGCATTGTCATTGGCATGTACCTAACATAGTATTCCAACAGTACCATGTAGGTGGTAGCACCCATCATGTAGAACGGGTAATGGTGTGTACATGTGGACAAGTGTTATCTTGTCTATCTTGTGATATTTACATTTCCAAAGGTATTCTGCAGTCCCTCGGTGTATCACCTAAGCAAGAAGGTGTCTGTATGCATATCGGCAACAGTTGCCATACACCTACATTGGATGTCCATCACTCACAGACTTTGCTGTGTTTTAACATGTCTGACATACACTCCAGACATGAACCCTCACCCACATTAATCTATCAAAGCTTTCATGGGTGTGTGTCACATAGTTGGCCTAGGACACAGATCACTGCAGTAGCCTGCATTGTCACCAACATACATGTATGGCCTAAGGTCTGGGAAGCTGCGGCACATGCTGGCAAAGGTAACAACTGTATTCATATGAGGCAGGCTTCACACATAGGAACTATTAAAGGTCACAGGTACATATCTGTATGTGGCACACACATACCTGATGTGTGCATTGAAATTACTGTTATAATAATATGTCATACAATAATAAAAGCAAAACACACAACACATTGACAAACTGTGTGACAAACACACACATGGCATTTGTAGGATTCAAACCCCTACCTAACTATGTTATGATACTTGAGAGAGACGCATTAGCACAGCGCGCTATTCGCATTACTGGATGATTTCCCTTCTCCTGCTGCATTTATAGGGTGCTGACATCATCAGTCTTTCCAAAGAGAAATGTACATCTCTTAGTGTGTTATCTCAGTCTTCAAAAAGGCCATTCCTTTCACAGAGAATTGCATACATACACACCCCCCTGCCCCCCCACACACACGCAGCGTTTGCAGGATTCAAACCCCTACCTAACTATGTTATTATACTTGAGAGAGACGCATTAGCACAGTGCGCTATTCGCATTACTGGATGATTTCCCTTCTCCTGCTGTATTTATAGGGTGCTGACATCATCAGTCTTTCCAAAGAGGAATGTACATCTTTTAGTGCGTTATCCCAGTCTTCAAAAAGGCCATTCCTTTCACAGAGAATTGCATACATACACACACCCCTGCCCACACACACACACACACACACACACACACACACACACACACACACACACACACACACACACACACACATAGCGTTTGCAGGGTTCAAACCCCTACCTAACTATGTTATGATACTTGAGACGCATTAGCACAGCGCGCTATTCGCATTACTGGATTATTTCCCTTCTCCTGCTGTATTTATAGGGTGCTGACATCATCAGTCTTTCCAAAGAGGAATGTACATCTTTTACTATCCCTCAGTATGGGGGATAACAATATCTGTGCATTAACAGATGCCTAGTTCAGGATCACATATGCACACTGGCACTGCCAGGTTATGTTCTATACCATGCTTCGTGACCACAGGACTTGTAACACACAACACAACTAGGGGGTGTATCCATATACATCACAGATACACACACCTCTGGGTTGGTACCACTGCACTAAGCATGACAGGCCATACATATACAACTACCATTGTGCAAAACTGCCTTTTGGTTTGGTGTGAAGTTCAGACCACCTCCCCCATACCCAGGAACCGCACTCGGCTTTCCTGGGAACAGTGTAGGATATGAAGGTCTTCACACACACCATTATAGTGGTTGACTTCAGGTACACGAATATTGACTGGGGATACTACTCAGGCCTCAACAACATCACCCTATAGCCACTACAATTTGCGACTCCATGTGCTATGGCACAACCAGCCACCACAGCCACAAGGGGGAATACATATTGGACCTGATCATCACCAACATGGGGACTCTATGTTCCACACCAGAGGTAGAACCCTCATTGTTAAGATCAGACCATAAACAACTTTTCCTGGTCATCCATATCCCGTCCCCACCCCCAGCCAAGGAAATCACTGTAAAGAATTTCTCAAAAGCAGACTTTGCACTTGTGAAGACTGGGGTGGAATACTTCAAAGGCCCCATGCTGGAGGATAATACAGCCCAATCTGCAGAATCCTTTACAAATGCATTCTATGAGCACCTGCAGGTATGCATTGATCATGCTATCCCAAATAAAACCATGACTTCTCCAAAACAGGAGACCTGTCTGGTTGACCCCGGCCATATATAAGCTGTACAACAGAAGGAGGAAGCTACTACATAACACAGCAATATCCCACAGAGGGAGGACATCTCTGAACAGTATTGGCAAGACACTTCAATCCCTCATATAATCATCACTTGCAAGTTTTGACAGTGAAATTGACCAGACACTACAGATAATCACAAGGCCTTCTTTAGTTATGTCAGGAATATGTGTGGAAACACCCAGATATGCTCTGAATTGTTGCATAACAGCACAATATATGCCAAACCTACGGACATAGCCTACACCCTGGCAGACAGAGTCTGCACAAATGGCCCCCCTACCCCCAAGGGTACAGACGCCCATCCCAAATGAATGTAACCTCCCTGACATCACAGATACACAGGTAAAAGGTGCCCTCTCCACAGCAAATACCACAGTATATGTATGGGACTGGACGGTGTCCCAGGCTGTGTCCTACATGAGCTCTGAGTAGAACTGAACACTCACATTAAGTCACTGTTCCAACTTAGCCTTACTACAGGATATGTACCCTGAGAATGGCATACAGATACAGTGCTCCCACTCCACAAAGGTGGTGCCACAACGGACCACAGGAACTATCACCCCATAAGCCTAACTAGTGTGGTAGAAACAGCTATGGGGCGTATTATCATGGAAGTCATAATCAAAAACATTGTGAGCCTCCAGACAGTGGATCATACACAATTTGGCTTTGTTTAGGGCAGATCTTGCCTCTTACACATAGTTCATATCTTTGAAACAGTTACTGAAGCCATGGATGAGGGCAAGGTAGTTCACACAGTCTACCTGTACCTTGCAGAAGCCTGCAACACAATACCCCACTCAGGCATCATACATATGCTTACCAGCTTAAATATTAACCCCTATATCACTAGATGTGTTGCTATCTGCCTCAGGGATGGAACCCACATGGTCAGAATTGCAGGTGCCATGTCCAATTCCAGACCAGTTACAACTGGTGTCTCACTGGGCTCAGTTGTGGGACCTGTCCTGTTCGGTATGTACTTCTCTGAGGTTCAGACATACACAAGGGGATTATGTTTAACAAATGTCACAGATGACTGCTAACCAGGGGCCATAAGCGACACTGCAGCTGACACATGCTTCCTCCATAAGGGTCTCACAGAGATGGATGCTTGTTGCCAGAGCCATGGCCTCGTGCTAAATGCTAAGACATGCATAGTCATCCCCTTTGGGGAAAACAAGGTGCACACAAATTACCACATAAGTGGTAATCCATTATGTACAGAAGATGTATTTACAGATTTGGGGACCAACATAGATCGTAACCTCTCCTTTGCTAATCACATTGACAGAGTCATTGCAAAGACCTTTATATAGCCCTCCTTATCACATGGAGGTTTGCATGTAGATCATGGGAGGTCATTGTGGCCCTCTACTAGTCACTCATCAGGCCCATGTTTGACTACAATGCCCCTTTTGGGGTGTACCTTCCCAACACCTGCAGCAACTACAGTGACCACAACAGTACCTCCCCAAGAGGATCATGGGCTACACACAGATGTCCTATGCAGCTCAACTAAAGGATCTCCAGCTCTACTCAATTGCTTAACGCCTACTCAGAGGTAATCTATGCCTGACGTACACAGCCATGTCAAACCCAGAAGTAATGGACATGCTCCACCTCATAACATCCAAGACCCTTAGAGCTACACACCCCAGGGACTTAAACCTCAGCACAAAACTAAATAGGACATGCTGCAGGGACAGATTCATTACCCAGAGGCATCCCTCACTCTGGAATTGAACCCAATTAAAGTTAGACATAGCCCCTCGCCAACCCTCTTCCAGCAAAATCCAGCCGCATGGATGGGAACTTGCAAATTCACCCCTGGGATCTCCACTGTGTCCCTGCTTGACAGAGGCACAGCAAACTAGCCTTAAAGGGTGCCTTCTGTGGCCTACTTTACAGAGGCACAGTAGGCTACTCTACTGGGGAGGCGGATGCCAAATACACTCTGCCTAGGCTTATGAATTCCCTAGGGCAGACAGCCTAGTATCGACCTCTGCACTTATGTTTATGTTCAGGATGCACAATATTTGTTGCTGATACTGTTTGCATGTCTTTATTGTCTTAGCTTTCACAGTTTCTATGAACGTGTGTATCTGCGTAACATGTTTCATCATGACAGGGTTCCAGTATATTAATATATGTGTCTGTTGTCATTTAACTGTGTGCACAGCGTGGATTGCTGGATCGTGGGAGGTTCCTGGCTTAACACATACAACTGCCAGATATGTGTGTCCGACTGCTATACTCAGACATGGCCTAAGTGTGTGAGCATGCCCAGCTCAGGCTTTCCATGGTTTGTTGCCTGACATATGTCTCATTTATCCAAGTGTGTGAGCATGCCCAGTGTGACCTTTCCATATGTTGTGATCTGAAGTCTACTACATTTGTGGTTGTGTGTGAGCATGACCAATATTGACATTTATACTGTGTGTGTTGGAAGTCATGTTGAGTTCTTACTGCCAGACTCCATTGTGTCATAACTCAACAGGGATTATGCGGTGCCTGCAGGGTTTCCATGGGATAGTTTGCAAAGACTTGTCAACATTCTTTCATACTGGCTGAACACTGCAATATTGTCATGGTGTAGTGGTTCAGTACTTTCACTATGGTGCACAGTATCAAGGGTTTGAGTCCCATCACTGCTTTAAATGTTCATACTGAGCAGACCAGACTGGTTAAGGGCCAGTTGGGCAACTATGAGCATGTTGCATTTTGTTCAGCTATGACCTACTTAAACCAGGCTTGTTCAACATTGCTGTGTATTCACCAACTTGGGTGGACATTGCCAAACATTACTCCACATTGACGACAGTTGTACTAGTTGGTGTGTGTGATTCTGTTCATAGGTTCATAATAGGCTATCTGCCCTAGCTCATTTATAATCCTAGCCAGAGTGTGTTTGGCTTTCAACATACATTTTAAGTGGAGTTTGCCATGACATTTTTCAAGGTAAGTATACTGTGCCTCTGTCTAACAGTGACACAGAAGTGATACCCAGGGTAAACCTACAATCTCCCATCCACTCATCAAGATTCCTCTTGAAGAGAGTCAATGAGGGACTCTGGCTAACCTGGAGTGTGAGTTTACTCAAGAGTGGAGGGAGCCTCTGGGTTACGAATCTGTCACTCCAGCATGTCCTATTTATTTCAGTCCTGAGGTTCAGGTCTCTTGAGCGCATAGCTTGATGGGATTCAGATTTTCCGAGGTGCAGCATGTCCATTGATTCCAGGTTGGACATGGCTTTATACATCAGGCACAGATCGCCTCTGGGCAGGCGGTATGCCACTGAGTGGAGCTGCAGTTTCTTTAACCGGGCAGCAAATGGCATCTGTTTGAGCCATTTGATCCTCCTGGTGAGGTACTTTTGTGGTCCTTCCAGCTGCTGCAGGTGTATTATGGGCGTAATGAGGGATGAGTAAGGAGGCATGATGACCTCCCCTGATCTAGATGTGAATACCTTCATGATTAAGTGGGCTATATGAAATGTTTTTCTAAACACTTTGGCCACGTGGTTGTCGAATGAGAGATTGCTATCAACTAGGGTCCCCACGTCCCTTATCACTTCTTCCATACTTAATGGGTTACCACCTATGTGGTAATTTGTGGGCACTTAGTTTTTGCCAAAGGGGATGACTATACACTTTTTTGCGTTCAGCTTGAGGGCATGTCTCTGGCTCCAGTTGTCTGTTTCTATGAGGCCCTTTTGTAGGATGCTTGTGTCAGCTGGAGGGTCGATTATGGCACCCAATTTGCAGCCATCTGCAAACTTGATCAGCCACAGTCCTTCTGTGTTGGCCTGTACCTCCGAGAAATATATATCAAACAAGGGAGGTCCCAGGACTGAGCCTTGTGGGATGCCACTTGTAACTGGTTTGGGGTCTGACATGGCTCCAGCATTTCTGACCATGTGGGTTCTGTCCTTGAGCCAGTTTGCAACCCATCTAGTGACATAGGGGTTTATATTGAAGCTGGTGAGCTTATCTATAATGACCAAGTGAGGTATTGTATGGAAGGCTTTTGCGAGGTCCAGGTAGGCTGTGTGGACCACCTTCCTCTCATCAATGGCCTTGGTGACTGTTTCAAATGACTCAACCAGGTTTAAGAGGCAGGATCTGCCCTTAACAAAGCCAAACTGGGTAGGATCCAATGTCTGTAGGTCCCCAATATCTTTATTTCTGAGATCCATGATGACCCTTTCCATAGCTTTGCAGACCAAGCTAGTCAGACTTCTGAGGTGATAGTTTGCAGTATCCATTAAGGCACCACCTTTGTGGAGAGGGACCACTGTTGCTGTACACTGCTCTTTGGGTACATATCCTGTGGTAAGGCTGAGATTGAACAGTGGTTTTATGTTTGTGTTCAATTATTCTTGGGGTTCATGTTGGATACAGCCCAGGACACCGTCTGGTCCCATTGATGCTGTGTGTTTTGCTTTGGAGAGGCTGGCTGTTACCTGAGTATCTGAGATGTCAGGGGGCCAGCACTCTGCTGGGATAGATATTTGCCCTTTTGGTGGGAGGGTGGGAGAAGTATGCACTGAACCTGTCAGCTCGGATGTTGGCAATGTCTGTGGGTTTGGTGTATTGTTTGTCATTTTGGACTAATTCTGAGCATATCTGGGAATTCCCACCCAGGTTCCTACCATAACTAAAGAAAGCCTTGTGATTATCCTTAGTATCCTGTACAATTTTTATCTCAAAGATGGCCTTAGACGATTTTATGTGTGGCCGTAGTTTTTTAATAATACTGATCAGAGATGCCTTCCCTTTTTGGGATTTTGCTCTATCATATAGTAGCTTCCTCCTTGTATTGTATGGTTTGTTTATGGCTGGGGTCCACCAGACAGGATGCCTGCCTTTGGAGGATTGGGTCTTTGTTTTATTTGGGATTGCATGATCCATGCATTCCTGAAGGTGTTCATAGAATGCGTTTATAAAGGGTTCTGAGGTCTGGGCCATATTTTCCACAGGCACAGGGGCTGTGAAGGATTCCACCTCGGTTTGGAGTGTGACATTTGCTTTAGTGAAAATTTTTCACTGTGGTTTTCTGGCCATGGGCTGGGGTCGGGATGTGAATATCCAGTGAGATTACTCTATGGTCTGATCTTACCAGTGAGGGATACACTTCTGATCTTGGGCATAGAGTCCCCATGTTGGTGATGATCAGGTCCAGTATGTTTTCCCCTCTTGTGGGAGTGGTAGCAAGTTGTTCCATAGCATTTGAGTTTATAAATTCTAGGAACCTTTGGGCTAGGGTGTTGGAGCTAGGGTAATGCTCCCAGTCTATGTTTGGGTAGTTAAAGTCGCCCAATATAATGGTGTTTGCGGAGACCTTCATATTTTCATGTGTTCTCCAGTCGGCCAAGTGTGGGGTGGTCTGTAGCAGGCTATGAACTGGAAGGCGGTTTTACCCACTGTTAGTTGCACATGGATAGTCTCTGATGCTTCATGCTGTGCCACCAACCTGGGGGTGTGTGTATCTTTGACAAATATTGATACTCACCCTCCTTTTGTAGTTTGTTCCATGTTTTGTGGCTGTAAAGCATGGTATGAGGTGTAACTTGTTAGTGCTAGGGTGCTCTTGGGAGCCTTGAACCAGGTTTCTGTTACTGCACAGATATCAACATTCTCCATGCTGAGGAGAGTTTGGAGTGCGTGCGTCTTGCGGTTTAGACTTCTGGCATTGAGTAGCATTACGTCTAGTTTCTTATCCCTTGTGATACCTATGGAGGTGGGTTTGTCTTTTAGGCCTTACCTAAAAAAGGCACTAAGGGGGTGACAAGAGCCTTTGGCAATATCCAAAAGGCCACAGGTGACAGGTGAAAGCCATCCCTAGCGAAGCATCATGTCTTGTCGAGCATGTCATCCCAGGCTGTCAGGCATTGGATCCCCTTTCAGTGACACCAATACTTAAGCCAATTGTTGTAATTGATCATCTTGTCTTCATATTGTTTTTTTACTACATGGTGGTAAATGCTGTTTAGCACTACCTTACATTGCTTAACACATGGCAATCATGCCTCAGGTGGTGCTGCTGGGCTGCCTATGTTGGATGCACATACTACACTCCCTGCACATGTTTGAAAGCAGGTTGTGTCAACTTAGGCATCCCTTTTACTATATGTGGCAGTCAGAGAGAGGTATGATTTCCAGGGTTCCTACTGAGCCAGTGTATGTGCTATGCGTTGCCTCTTTGCCAAGGCCAAGGCATACTGGGCACGCCTCCTTCTGCCTACTGGGGCAGGCTCAGGTTGTTCCTCCTCTGAGTCACGCTCTGCCTGTGATGGCCTTGGCAATGGTGGGGGGCTTTTTGGCCCAGGCCTATGCTGGTCCTGCTGCAGCTGTTTTCCCAGAATCATATTATGTAGCATGGCACATACCATGACAATTTGGGTACATGTAGTTGGTGAGTATTGCAAGGCTCCACCAGATGTGTCCAGGCACTGGAACCGTGACTTGAGCAACCCAAATACATGCTCAATTACATTTCGCGTTTGTGCGTGTGCCTCATTATGGCATTCCTGTTCAGGTGTGTGTGCGTTTCTGATGGGTGTCATCAGCCACGGCTCCAGTGCATAGCCAGCATCCCCCACTAGGTGACCATGTGGGATGTCCCCATTGGCAAATGTCTGGTACAGCTGTGTCAGATGCCAGATATGGGAATCATTGTAGCTTCCAGGGTAGCCAGTAAACACATTCATTATTATGCCCTGGGCATCACACATGACCTGGAAGTTGAAGGAGGGGAAGCCCTTGCGGTTAATGTAGACCCTACCCCGCTCTCCGGCTGGTGCTTTGATGTGTATATGCTTGCAGTCTATTGCACCCACTACCTCAGGGTATTCTGCTATTTGCTGGAAGAGATGCATATTGCTGGTCAATACCTCATGGGAATTGGGGAAATATACATGATCACCGACATGTGCTGACATGGCATCCAGGAACTGGTGCAGTACCCTGGATGCTGATGCCTGTGATATCCCCATCATATCACCAGTTGGTCTCTGGAAGGTACCTGTTGCTAGTATTCTTAGGTCAACACATACCTTGGTTTCCACTGGGATGGGTTCCCCTCTGTTGGTTCTGTGTGTGAGGCGTGGCCTGCACAGCTCAACAATTTGCTGCAGGAGGTCTCTGTCCACTCTATAGCACTCCACTATCTCCAGCTCATGTTACCCCTGGTAGGTGACCCTGGGCCTGTACACTCTACTCCGTCTCCTCACTGTGGGTTGTCCGGCAGCATTTGTATTGTCACCACCCTCAGCATGTTGCATATGTCATCTTATAACAGCAATGGCAGCCCCTAGCATTTTTTGTCTGAGTGAAGCTTTTTCAGTTTTCACTTCTGGTAGCTTACTCCAGTGTTGCAGTGTCTCGAGAGAAACAAACTGCACTGTTGTTTGCAGAGTTTTAAGTGCTGGGCTGGGCTAGTGTTCTGCCTGTGTAATTGCCTGATTCTGATTGTTTGCACCTGCTAGCTCTACTAGTATTCCCTGGTAGCTTCCTACTCTTTGTTGTGCTTCCTTTTTCCTTTCTGTTTCCTCAGGGGGGAGCGACGCGCATACAAGCGCAAACACGCTCACAGCAGTTCACACGCGTGCACACATGCTTAGACGGACTAATACTTGCTTATTCAGGTTAGAACACACGCACACCAGTGCAAACGCGCTTACACGTCTTTAAACAGCCTTATACATGCTTACTCCAGCTTAAACGCGCGCATTCACACTTCCACGTGCGCACTCTGTCTTACTCGAGCTTACAGGCACGCACATGTACGCATACCCACTCAGCAAGAAACTTTGGTATTATCCATAGTATACACCTTCCATTTCTTGGCTTTCCCTGGGCTACCTGTTGACACACCTCTTTCCATGATGTCTAACTGACAGCTAACACATGCCACTCTGCTCCAATGAGCTTCACTACTTTCATACATACCCCTCTTGTGATGTCACCTGTCTCCTACTCTGTTACTCCTCATATCCTACTCCTACACTCCACTGACTGTGCTCATTTGCTATGTAAAAGTGTGATTCACTATCCTAACACTCATTTACATAGGATTGCCTACTAATGCTTGGTTACATGTCTTAGACTGGGCTTCTCCCCTTATTAACGCCTACTCGGTGGCCATGTTGTCTTCAGCCTGCTATTCCCTTACATTGTAATTTAACAATTTTCATAAGTTCCACGTTTGTGGCTTTTATTTTCTTATTTTATGGTTTTTATAGCGCACCCCGTTTGTGTGGCACTGCACTATGCTTAAACATCAGAAATCGCAGAAAAGAAAAGTATTTTTATTTTAATTTTGCATCTGGGAACATTTCCAATGGCCATATATTTGGCCATTGGCATGCTTCCTCAACCATATGCAACATTTATTTGGAGCTGACAAGGCTCCATTGTGCTATTTGCAGAACGGTACTCAGTTGTCAACTGAGTACATTTCTGCAAATAACACGGCTCCTACTCGGACAGGTTTGTGCTTCCTGGATTGCAAATTTATCTCATTTGCATGCCTTTCAGCTGCAAGTGAGGTAATTTGCATATCCCAGCCCTGTCCGTGTAGGAGAAGTTTTAGGAGCTCTCTTACACGCCCCTACAGGCTGTTCCTGGATCGCTCATCGGACATGATGGCTGCATGAAGTCTTACTCTACTCGTACACTCCGTGCAAGCCATCGTGAATCCGGACCTGTATTATAGCTCTGACTGCAGCCAGAGAAATGCTTTTAAAAACAAGTACTGGGAATCCTGCTGTAGTGTCCTTAGTGGTGAACTAATTTCTACCCCGGAAGGGTGGAAGTGTTGAAATGTTTTTATGGCTTCAGATCCTATATAACATATCTTAGCAAAGTTCTATCTGTGTGTATGGTAACAGATATGTGTAAGACTCTGATTCAGTTTCTTGTAAAGGGGGTTTGTACTGGAACCAGAAGTCAGATGACCAGAAGTATGCGCTGTCATTCTGTAATCCGGCACAAAAAATATTTTTTAATACTAGATGAGACTGAAGCCTCAGGTCAGTCATTTCTGTAACCTGACATAGAAGGATCAATCACCTACTTCATCTTGCCTTTCTTTGGTAAGTACTAGGAAATAGTAATTCTTTACATCAGTCAGGAAAATATAGTGAGATTAATTAAGTAGTGTTTTTTTGCATCTGTGTGAATCTATTCATCTGTGTTCTTTTAATATTTCTTGTGATTGAAACTGTGGTGTTTACTGCAAACAGATATTCAGTATTTTCATCTTATTTTACTATTTATTATTAAATATTGTAGAAAGAGAAAAGCGTCTCATGAAGTCACAAGACAGTTGAATTTTTGAGCGCTTTTGTTCCTTTATTATTTAGAACTTCATCAGAATATAACAAGTGCTGCTTCTGTGCTTGCAATAAATACGCAATTCTGACCAATCAGGTTTAAGAAAAAAGCCTGCCAAAACAGAACATTGGGTTAGGTAAAAAACTAGAAACAAATTGAGCTAACAATTGGAGATATAGAAACTGAATCAAAGATAGGTGGTGCTTTAATCATTTAGAGGTTTATTTGAGTACGTGTCACTGTTACACAGAATAAAAAGAAGTTATGTACTCACCATAATGTTCCATCTGAGTAGTTCTACTTCATTTGTCTTCAACCTGTGGGATTTCGGATCTGTATTGGATCTGACACGGCCGGATTTTCCAGCTATGGCACCGAGCTCCAAGCTCCTCCCCTTACCCATAATATCCCCTCTCTCCCTATTCCCCTCAGAATGAGTTTTCTGCCTAACATGTATCAGATACCCAACCCAATGACACCCTATGATGAGGATAACCAATAGGAAAAGTAAAAGTAAATAATACCAAAGGTCATGGTCGCGAAGATTGGCGTCAGTGCATGCCCAAGATGTGTACGCACCGTATAGTCAGTGGGCATAAAGTCTTTCTGTTAGGCTGTGTGTCAGAAGGCCTTAAAAAAGCTGGCGCAAAGGCCTCATGGTAAAAAAAGCAAGAACCCAGGAAACAATATTCCTTTCACAAACACAACCACCACAACCACACAACCAAGAAGGGCCATAGGAAAAATGGAAAACAACAATCACAACCTGACCAAACAATATTTACAACACAGGTACAAAACTGTACCCAAACTACCATCTCACATTGCTGCAGTAAATTGGAGTGGTACAATGTGGATCTTGAGGCAAGGGGGATTTACAATGGTAAAAGCATTGGGAGCTGCTAACATACCCTGTAAAACTGCAGTGGCATTGCTGCACCTAGATTTTGCAAAGTAAGGGGATAACAAAAGTTAAGAAAAATTGTGCATCATACTCCAAGTAGGCTGCTGCAAAATAAAACTAGTAGCTACACAAAAGAATAAAAATAGCTTTTAAGCAAAAGTAGTATTGTAAAGAGGTCTGATGTGCACTGAACCCAAAGAGCCTATGGGAAAGAATTAAGAGTAGCTAACAATGCAAATCCAAAAAAGAAGAGTGGTAGTAGCTGTATGCCCAAACAACAATTCCAAGCGGACCTCCCTTAAACAAATGAGAGAAACAAAAAGCAACACAATGGTTCTCTGACTGCCTAAAAGCATTTAAAAACAGAATAATCAAAGAAGCCCAAAGCAATTGTTTCTTTCTCCTTTGGGATTTGCCTGCATACCAAAAATCAAATGCTCAATTAATAAAATGAATATTATTAGAAACAAAAGCATAAATAAATTTTCTCCCTTTATTTTGGGGATGGGCAAATGAATAGATTGGTTTAATGCTTGGTTAGAAACAACCTTATTATGGCAATAGGGTTAGTGCATTAGGGTAAAAACGTTAAGTCTTCCAAGAAAAAACAGTCAAAACCAAGAGCTGCAGGTTTAAAAGAGGGCCAAAAAGGAGGTGGTCCAACAAAAAAAAAGTATTTTTCAACAGTAGCAGCAGTAGCAAGGGGGAGGGGGTTACTCACCAGGTTAAAAATTGACTTAACAAAGGGTGAAAGAAACAAAAAAAGGATAAAGGGACAGTCATAGTAAATCAAAGAGCAAAAACCCAGCAACAGAGAACTTAAAAGAGGAGAAAAGAAAAACCCTTCGCCTCAAGCAAATGCATGAAACAGTGAAAAAAGGCAACAAGACACAGAAGAAAGACAAAACCCTTGAAATTCTCCAAAATAAAAATTTCCATAAACAATCTAAAACTCCCTTAGGACGGTAAAGCGTCTTGCTCAAAATTTTTTATTCAAAAACTTGAAGAAGAGCGACCCCCAGGGTAAAAAAAAAAACTTGCATGCTCTCCTGGGACTGGTGTAACATGTTCCAACTTGTTGAGCTGCTTTGCCTGGGGACAAAAAGGTGAATATGATAAGAAGCAGCAAGGGAGGCCTGTGATTAAACTCCTCAGCATTGTACCACAGCTGGGGAGTGTAAATCTGGAGGCCATGGAGAATCATGGAAGGCTTGTCCCTGTCTGACCTTCAGAGGCAGAGGACCAAAGGAGAAGAGAGTGGCTGGGGAGACGGAAGGTATGCAAGGCTGTTCCTGTTGGACCTCTTTCAGAGCACCTTGGGGAAGAAGCTTGAGAGGAGGAAAGCAATAGGAAACTGGAAGTTTTGAATGAGATTAGAAGCTCCACTCTCCAAAGTTTTGGGTGAAACCCCTTTAGTCAAGAACTGTCCACCAAAACATGTGAATTTCCCAGCTGCTGTGGACTATGTCTGGAGTCCCCAAGCCATCGTCAACTGTTGAAGAGCATGAGTGACTCGCTCCACACCTGGAGTCTGCACCATCTGCTGCTCCAAAACATCTGTGGGGCCAGAAACTCTCCCGGCAGAGTGCTGATCTGAGAAGTGAGTTGTGCAAAGACGCAGAAACTGTTGTATGTCTCAATTTGTGAAGGATCCTATGACACCATGAGGTCAGTTCTTGTAAGGCCATGTCGTTGTTGTGACTGTGCATCTGTTTCATGTTGACTGGATTGTTGTGCTAGTCTAGGAGGCCATAGTCATTGCCTCCTTCATGTGGCATCCTGTGTGTGTCAGTCTCAAAGATTATAGTCTGTTCCCCAAGTGGCTTTGCGATCTGGGAGGCCATGTGGTTCTCCAAGCTTTCTCCACCCCTGTGCCCCCTTTGGATGCAAGCAAGGCCTCTCCTGGGGTATCTGAACAAATCTCCTTCAGTGTCAACATTGTGTCTTGATGGCCACCATCTTGATTCCCAATATGCAATCTACCATTGGAAGCACCAGAATGCAAGATGCCATGAATTAGCCACCCTGAAATTGGGACCCTTGCAGTCAGCCTGGAAGATACCATGATGAGCGTGACAAGTAAGAACTGGAAATGAAGGAGCCCCCCAAGGCCTGAAGGACTGGGCTACCAGTCAGCCTGGACCGCTGTTACCCGACTTCAGTAAAAGAATCCTTTCTTTTGTTTGTTGTCAGGGACCGCCCCACGAGAGTCTGAGAGGCTACTCAACACTGTCAAGCACTACTGAAGATTATGGCAGAGGAGCACTGACTCTGTTTTTGTTTAAATGAGAATCAGGCCTAGGCACCTTAACACTGTCCTAATATAAGAATAGGGGTGTATTCTTGATATGATTTGTGAGAAGAATTATCAAAGTGCCCAAATAAGGATAAATTTGTAAAGAACAAAGTTGTAAAAAGAGGGCAAAGTGCCAGTCAGATAAACTAGGACAAAAAAAGCCTAGCTGATTGGAATCCAGAGTTGGGCTGAGAAGATAAAGTAACATTCAGTGGCAAGTGCCAGTGGCAACCAGAACTGCCTGCAGCAGCTGCAGGCAGAATTTGAGAATAGAGTTACCTCCCAAGAGAAGTCCAGAATATGTGATTGAGTGTTTCCAAGCAGCAGGCTTTGAGAAAGAAAACTTAACATCTTGACTGGACAAATGTATCCAGTGATCTAAAGAACCTCCTCCAGAAAGAAAGAGCTTTCCTTGAGGAGGAGCCTTTTTTGCTGAGGAACCACCAGAGTTTCAGGGAGGCGGAAAACTTTATTGAAAAAGGGGTTGTAGCCTGAATAAAAACACCAAAGCCTGCTGACTATAGAACTTGTGACCCATTTGTCCTGGGTGTTTAAGTGCCAATTTTCTGCTGCCAGCTGGAACTATCTTGTCTGAGGAGCTGCCAGACAGGAGGGATCTCCAGCTGGGAGAGTTGGCAATTCTGGTCTGGAAGATCTCCTCTCCCAACAGCCTGGCCTGACTCCATGAGAGAGGCTGCCCCTGACCTCGCCTGAAGGGTCCCTCTTGAAAAGCTCTGCCCTGCCCTCACTGCCCCAGGAGGCCAATAGACCGTGAAACTGGACTGTGCTACCCTAAGCATGAAAGTTCTCCCCACATAAGCTTAGTTTTGGTAAGCCTAATCAGTAAAACTAACCAGCAAAAATTATCTTCCTGCTATCAACAGACCGAAAACGGGAGCTTGAAACATAAATCACAAACTTCCATGGCATCCAAAATGAAGCTTTCATTTGCTCTTCCCAGGAAACACCACTGCTAAAGAGTTCTGTACCCATCCAAAAGCCATCCAAGAAGCGAACCCTGAAACTGGGTAGCCACCCCTCAAAAAACCAACAGAGCATCCTGCCCAACCTGCACTGAATAGCCCCCACCTTCTAAAGGCTACACACAGCAAATGCTGTATCCCACCAATATGCACACCTCCTAGATTTTTGCAATTC
The DNA here is from genome assembly GCF_019279795.1 of Protopterus annectens. Lineage (NCBI taxonomy): Eukaryota > Metazoa > Chordata > Ceratodontiformes > Protopteridae > Protopterus > Protopterus annectens. The sequence goes on along the minus strand of NC_056748.1, from coordinate 444,917,297 downwards.
TTATTTCAAAATTCACAGGACAAAGCTTCTACCCTGGTACCCTCAAAGCTAGAGGGACACTTACAGAGGTTCTGCTAGACTGAATCTTTACTTCATGGCCATTTATCCATGGACCCAAGCTCTTTTTCTTTTATCCACCTATTTCCTACTAACAGAAGCTATCCATTTCCGGCCTAGTTCTCTAACAGAATTTACAGGTTGAGCCTCTGGCACTCTGTAATACCTGTCTGCACTCTGGGAACTCTATACAACTGTCAGGGAGGGAGGGAAGGGCAGAAAACATAGGAAGCTTTGAAATAAAAACAGGGGGGAGAATCAAAAAGGGGGGTATTCCAAAAAAATATGGCCCCTCAAAAAAAAAAAGGTAAGAACAAGGGCCTATGTTGTACCTGAGAAATCCTCCCCTTCCCACTTAAAATCTGGAAAAGAAAATCCTGGGGGAGAAAAAAAGAGATGGGGGACTAGAATCTAAAGAGATGAAAGGAGATCTCCTGAGAGAATAAGGAGGAATCTAAGAATCTGAAGGATCTCGAAGAATCTCTTCATGAAGAACTCTCTTCCCTCTGCCTCTTATTCCTAGAAGCATGTTCAGGCTCCTTAAGACTCCTTGATTAAAATCCTCTTTTTCTTCCATAATTTAATTTAATAAGATTACCTTTTGCAGAATTTCAGCTGATTTTTGGAGAAAGCTGCAGAGGAACAAACCCTGGAAGGTACCAAACCAGCACCAGCAGAAGAAGAAGAGGCAGAAACCAAGAAGGTAGAGAGAAAGAGAAAGGCCTAGAGCAGAGGCCCCTCAAGAGAGCCTGACCCTGCCCCCAAGGCCACCTGGGCCCAAAGGGCCCCTGAGACTCCAAATGATCCTGGCCTGGGACTCCAGAAAAATTACTGGAGTTAAAGGACAGACGCCGTAACGGATGGATCATCCAGTTTAGACTCAATGACATTTTTTGCTTGGATAGCGGTATTTTCCTTAGGCGGCCTGGCGCGGGCTTTGGGAAGACTCGACTATCCAAGACAACAACACGAGCACCACCTAGCACAATCCTCTACAAATCTAACCTAAATTTTAACACAACATAAACTGCGCTTAACACACAAAAGCGACCTTTACAAGCGCCCCACTCAGAGAATACAGAGATATACAAGCCCCTGTTGTATCCAGTTACCATTATTCAAATTTTTCTTTTTCACTTTTTCCGGACATCACTAAAGGGCAAAAGGCAAGAAAAGACAAAAAATATTAAGACATGGTTGGTCTTGGGTCTGAAACTCAGAATCTGAAAATTTCAGGAATAAATTTCAGGAGCTTGCGCATGCTGCTGCGAAAGAAAGACTGAGGGCGGGAAAGACCGGTCATAAGACTTAGGGTCATGCATGCGCTTACCATGGCGTACTGACGTCAGATCGCCGGTCCGACCGCCACCAACTAACACTTTGGTATTCGGGCCGACCGAGGACAGCGGACTACCCACAGGTTATGACTGCAGCAATGTGAGATGAAGAACATCTCCCTTAGCCTGGACAGAACCAAGGATCCCAACAAGAACCATCTGATAAGAAAAAAAAACTATCCTCATCTGAATGATAAGGTTAGGAGGAAGGCGGGGGGAACGGTTGAAGACAAATGAAGTAGAACTACTCAGATGGAACATTATGGTGAGTACATAACTTCTTTATCCAAAGTAGTTTACTTAATTTGATCTTCAACCTGTGGGACAGAGTTCCCAGCTTCCAAACTCTTGGGTGGCCCTCATGGAAGGAAGTTCTGAAGCACAGCAGAGCCAAAGGATGCTCTACTCCTAGAGACAATGTCTAATTTCTAATGTGAAATAAAGTTATGAGATGAGGCCCAAGTGGCAGCTGAACAAATATCATCCAAAGATACCCTGGACCAAAAGGCCGCTGATTGGGTCAAATGAGCCTTTACTTTTCCTGGCAGAGAAAGGCCTCTCTCCAAATAGGCTCAGCCAATGCATTATGAGATCCAGCAAGCAATAGTCACTTTTGACACTGGTTTACCGAAAAAGGGCTTGGCATAAGACACAAAAAGTTGATCAGATTTTTGGAAGGATTTAGTCCAGTGCAGGTAAAATATTAGTTGTCTATGCACATCAGATAAACGTAACCTATATTCCCCTTTGTTCTGGTAGTTAGGAAAAAAGACTGGCAAGTTAATGGTCTGATTAATATTGGCTTCCGAAGCTACCTTAGGAAGGAAAGATGGGTTGGTGTGAAGTGACACCGTATATTTATAAAAAATCATGTAGGGCATTTTGATTGAAAGAGCCTGAAGCTCCGACACCCTTCTGGAAGATATGATGGCGAAGAAGTTTTCCAAGTCAGGAATTGCAAATCCACTGATGCCGTAGGCTCAAAGGGGGAGGGTGAACCAATGCCTGCAACAGTAAGGTAAAGTCCCACGGTGGAATAGGATCCTTTACCGGGGGACTACAAAGAAAAGCACCTTTAAGAAAGGTCTTACAAAGTTTAGAAGAAGCCAATGAAGACATATTTACCCCCACATGAAAATAAGAAATGGCTGCCAGTTGGACTTGAACTGTAGAGGACTGGCGCCCTGATGAAAAATGCTAGCCAGAAATTCTAAGACTGTCTAAAGAGGAGCGGTAAAAGGGCACAGAGGCTGCCGAGAGGTCCATATCGAGAAATGTTTCCATTTACTAAGATACACTTTTCTGGTAAAAGATTTGTGAGTCGCTACCAGAATAGACTTAACAGGGGATGACAAACTGGGAGTCCTAATAATCATAGGAACCGGAGCAGCCAAGCAGTGAGCTTCAGACTGTTCAGGTCTGGGTGTGGCATCCCTGTGGAATGTGAGAGAAGATCCAGAACAGGATCCAAAGTCCATGGTGGAACTACTAGATGAGACCTGAATAAGGGAAATAAAACCTATCAAGGCCAGAATGGGGTGATGAGGATTACAGTGCTCCCCAGCCTTCTGGATTTCTGCAATAACTTTGACATCAGGAGAAGAGGAGGATATGCATAAAGAAGACCGGGAGGCCAGGCATGAAACAGAGCATCTCTTGGGTTTCTCCCAATGAGGGGTTCAGAGTGAAAGACTCGCTGCATTTCACGCTGGAAGGAGATGCAAAAAGATCGCAGAAAGGACGACCCTACTCTTGAAAGATCTGTTCCACTACTGAAGGGTTCAGAGACCACTAGTAAGGCATCAGAATAGATCTGCTGAGCTTGTCCACTAGAATGTTAAAACATCCCGGAATGTGCATTGCCACCAGAAAACGGCCAGTGGAGATCACCCATTCTCACACTCTCATGGCTTCTTCACACAGGGGATAAGATTTGGTTCCCCCTTGTTTGTTGACCAGACCACTGACACATTGTCCGTCTGAATTGCAATCATTCCTAGAGGAAGATGAGCAAGAAGGGCCTGCAACGCAAGGAGAACTGCTCTCATCTCTAGAACATTGATGTGCAAAAAGGTCTCGGAAGGGGACCACATGCCTTGAACTGTCCTTCCTGGACAATGCCCCCCCACCCTAATAGGGAGGCGTCCATGGTCACCATGGTCTTGGGAAAGGCAGCTTGGAACAGATGTCCCTTGAGAGGCTCTGGAGACTGAATCCACCAGCAAAGGAAGTCCCTGCACACACTTGAGATTCTCACAGGAAAGGACAAGGGGAGATCTAACAGGGACCATTGAACCACCAGCAGACCAATGAACCACCAGCAGCCTGCAAGACTCTCATATGAAGGCGTGCCATTGGAAGAATATTAATCGTGGCCACCACAGACCCCAGTGCTCTTAACACTGCCTCGGCTGTCGGTAAATGGGTCTGAAGAATGTGTAAGACGTGTAACCTCAGACTGTGTATCCTGTCTAACGTAAGGAAGACCCTCGTTTGTAATGTAACCAGCCATGCCCTGATGAAATCCAAAACCTGAACCGGGAGTAGTGCAGATTTGTTCATGCTGATCATGATGCCCAACTTGTTCGCTAGCCGAAGAACTGAGTCCCTGGCCTGACAAAGTAGATGCTCTGAAGGGGCAGTAAAGAGCCAGTCATCCAGGTATGGGAAGACCTGAATACCCTGAAGCCTCAGGTGAGCTAATACTACCGCCATAATCTTGGTGAACACTCAGGGGGCTGTGGTGAGACAAAAGGGAAGGGCTCAAAACTGATAATGATTGGCTCCCAGCCAGAAATGAAGGAACCTCCGGAAGCAACTGTCCATCTTGATGTGGTAGTATGCATCCTGGAGATCAATTGAGCATATCCAATCTTTGGCCTGCAGATAGGGCAGGAGGGATTGAATTGTGACCATCCGGAATTTTGTCTTGGTTACAGAGAGGTTCAATTTGGACAATTCTAAGATTGGTCTGAGTTCCCCCATCTTTTTTGGCACTAAAAAGAACCTGGAATAAACTCCGGATCCACATGGGTCTAGGGGGACCTGCTGGATGAATCTCTTCCTTAGCAGTAAATCTATTTGTACTGCAGCCTCCTCCTGCTGCACAGGTGGGATGTCCAGGAGGGCTTTGTTGGATGGGGGAGGTTCCAGGAATGGAATGGAATATCCTCTGGATATGATGCACAACATCCATTGATCTGTAGTTTTGGACTCCCATGCCAAAGGGTGTAGCGACAGATGACCCCCAACTGCGAAGAGCAGTCAGGCAACCCCTCAGAGTTGCTGCCCAGGTTTAGCCGAGAAAGATTCTCGGGACCCAAAATTCTTAGGACATCCTCTGGCTCTAGTGCATTGTCTGTTAAATCCCCCTCTGCCTCTGGGGGAAGGTGAGTCAGGAGCATCCAGGGAAAATGCCTGAGACTTGCAGAACCGCATCTTCTTCTGGCCTCACTGGTTCCTGGAAAAAGACCTTTGAGGTGAAGAGAAACGTATCCTGACAGCAGACAGTGTCTTCCCATTTTTCTTGCTTTGGACTAAAGTCTCTCTGACCATCTTACTGAACAGGGAAGAACTATCGTAAGGGGCTGTGGTAAAAGATGCCTTGAAGAGTTCTGTAAATTGACATAAGCAGAGCCGAGCGTGATGCCTGATGGCAACGCCTGTCCCTGCTGCCCATGCGGCTCCCACCGTAGCGTGGGAGAGCAAATGCATGGACGTGTTGTCTACTGCTTTTAGGGTGGCCATCCGTGCATTGAACGTCTTCCTGTCCACCGACAAGGAGCCTGCGGTCGACTCCATGACTTCCTTACCAAGATCTCTCTGGATTTGAATAACGTGCACCATATAGATCAGCTCTCTCACAGAGAAGGTCGCTGAAGCATAAACTTGCTTCCTAAAGTGATCCAACGCTTTCGACTCTTGGTCAGGAGGGTGGACCGTGGAGTTCTCCTGAGCGAGCTCCTTCATGGTAGCTGCCACCACCATCATAGCATCTACAAGGGACCCCCTTGTGCCAACAAAGCTTGTCCGTGGGGGGGGGGGTTCAAAACCTTATCTGGCTGCTTAGGGATGGGCTCTAGAGTGTCCAGCTCCTTCCAGGCCATAGATGTTATTAGTTCCACAAGTGGATTGGCAGGAGGAGACACCTAAGAGTTAGATGGGCCTGTGCTGAATGACTCCAGAAACATGGACTCATCCAAGGTTGGCTTTGGGGTGGATCACCCCCCTGGTGGAGGAGCTCCATGATGTCCCCAAAGGAGACATCCTCAGGGGGGTGACCTTGGGGAGCCTTCTCCTTTATCCAAATCCATGTCCATGATGGACTCTGGTGGAGATTCCAAGTGCCTCCTTTTACGCTTATGTTTGCGGACAGCCTCATCAGGGGAACTGTCTGGGGAGGCCTCACAAACAGGCTGTTCCGAATGCGGAACTACCTGGGGCATTATGGGCACAGGCTGTCCCTGAGAGGGCAAGATGACCAGAACCACACTCAGAGCCAGGGGGCATCTGGATGGATTCAGAGGATGAGATAATCTGAGGTCATTACCCAGCGAGAGCCCTCTCCACCACGTCAAAAGCAGAGGTGGAACATGCCTCCTGGGACTTAAGGATGGAAGCCGGTCCCCCTGCCCCGACAGGGGAGTCGGAGCTGAGGCTGTTGGAGCTGGGATGCTTCTGACAGGCTCAGAACAGAGACCACTCCCTCGGATCCGACCCTGAGGCTGCTGCTCCGAGAGCTTGGTTCCGATCCCATCAGATCTGACAAACTCAAGGCACTGGCCGGCATTCAGGTACAGGGTACCATCGGCGCCGTGACCTTGACTCCAATCATCCTTGGATCCAGCAACTCTGAAACTGCAGGTCAGATTGAGAAGGAGAAATAGGATGGAAGAAGGGTTGGAAGGGGCCCGCTGTGGAGGGAGAAGGCCCCGGCAAGACCCCCATCTGAATCTGAGTGCGGATAAACCTCTGCATCATCTTGTCCATCTCCACTTCTAAAAGGCTACGAGTGGAGCGGGAGGATGCCACGAAAACTGGGTGGGAGTGCCGTGGGGGGGGGACCTAACCGGAGACTGGCTTTGATGTTCCTCGGGCTCAGGTGAAACTTTTGGGGACCTGAGCCTAGTAGTCACAGGCTTGGAAACAGGCTTAACTTTCGGTGGTGGGCCAGCCTGCAACAAGCGGTCAGGGAATTGCTTGTGAGGCCGGTCCTTCTTGACCAGATCCCCTTCCCCAGACCTCTTAGCAGGAGTGTGATTCCCAGAGGCCAGGGAAGAGGAAGACGGAGCAACAGTCGCTGCCTTCCCTGCAGGGGAAGAGGGGAACTGTAGTCCCAGAAGAAGAGGGCAACAGGCCCTTAAGGATCAATTTGTCCTGCCTGTCCTTAAGTGCTTTGGGGTTAAACCCAGTGCAAATAGGACAGGGGGACTGGAGGTGTTCACAACCAAGCAGACCATGCACAGATTGTGGCCATCCACCGGGGAAAGCTTATGGCCACACCCTGTGCACTTTCTGAAACCAGGCTTCGAGGCATCTGCCATCCCTTCAGCTGGCCCAGACACATACACACATGCTCATGAGAGAAAGAGAGAAAGAAAGAGAAAGAGAAGGAAAGGAAAGCCTACTTTTTTTTTTAAACAAAGAACCCTAAGGAGGTACGGAAAAGTTCAACAGGAAAAAAAGTCAAGAGGAAGCTAGAAAAGGAAAAAAACACTCTTACAAACGCTGAAAAAAAAAAAACAACACGCTGGAGCTCAGACCATGCTTGTGCACTTTCAGGCGGCAAACTAGATCTGAAGGGAGAAGGGAGACGGGGCATTATGGGTAAGGAGAGGAGCTTGGAGCGGAGTGCCATAGCTGGAAAATGCGGCCGTGTCGCATCCAATATGGATCCAAAATCCCACAGGTTGAAGATCAAATGAAGTAAACTACTTCAGATCAATTGACAACTTTAGATACTAAGGATCAAAGTTAGGTGGCTCTATACAAGTTTACAGGTTTGTGGGAGTCCAAAAATGACCAACTTCCAATAGCTGTGAAAAATGCATTGTTTTTTATTCCCAAATCAACACACAATACTATATAAGCACTTCCGTCCCTTCAAAGAGACTTCATCAGACAAAAACCCATCCCACTACGTTTAAATACTTATAATCAGCATATAGTTACAATCAATTAATTAATTTAAAAAAATTCCACCACTTAAAGGAGTGGAGTAGGGATGGGATCAATTTTTTGGACACCTGATCTCCCACATGGCAAGTGGTTTTAAGTCTAATATTTTTAGAAAAGAAACATTTTGTAATGCATATTTACATTACTCTAGTAACTACCCAATTTCCACAAGAAAAGCTTAGCAAAGGGGCAGGCCATTTGAGTAGCTAGGATGACATCTGACTATGATGATCTTCGGGGCGAATTGGCTAAGTTAAAAGAGATGTTTTTGAATAGGGGCTACCAAGAAAGCATTATAGATTTTCAGTTTAAGGAAGTGTATCAAGAATGGGGGGGCAAAATACCAGCCCTGTTAGGAAGAGAGATGGTAAGATCATGGGAAGTGGCCCAAGATGGTCATTTTAAAAAGGCATTAGTTTTAGAACATAACTACACGAATGATATCAGGGGAATTGTGAAAAGGAACTGGAATATGTTCAGAGTAAATAAGGAGATTTATGAACTGGTAGGACATGAACCTGTCTTTTCTTTAAAGACAGGAAGGAATTTCAAACAGCTCTTTGAGAATGGGGTAAACCAACAAGTGGAGGCAGACAATGCTTAATGTTTCAGAAGAGGTTTACTGTTGACAAACAGATGGCACTGTGGAGCAGTTTTATCTTGTATGTGCAGCTTTTCATTGTGGCTGGTCTTTCAGAGAATATTTTAACCTTTGAGAGTACTTATATTTATTTGGTAACACTGTGGCCGCTCCTAAAAGCCTTGTTGTTTGGTCAACATTACCATTTGTATTAGTATTAATTTCACTCAACACAATTGGGTATCCTTGTAAGTGCCTTAGAGTAGCTAGCTTTGGAGTGTCTGGTGGCAGTAACTACCTTATAGTCTGGGCAGAGGGGTATAGCTAGTAAAGTTGTGCCAGCCTTTCTCAGATGTGTGTGCATGGATGTGCAAATCAAATTTCAAAGTGTGTGTGTGTGTGTGTGTGTGTGTGTGTGTGTGTGTGTGTGTGTGTGTGTGTGTGTGTGTGTGTGTGTGTGTGTGTGTGTGTCAGTTACTTGGAGCATGGACACTGAGTACTGGTTTCACAGAGAGAGTGGTGGAGGACTTGACTTGGACACACTGCTGAGGACTCAGCTCTACAGCTGTGCCACTGGGGAAGCTTACTCAGGTGTGGACAGAGAGAGAGAAACCCAGCTCCTGGACTGAGTGTGTTCCCTGTGTGCTCTTAAGGGAAATCGTGCTTGATGCAGAAAGTTGTATCAGGAAATACTATGTATATCTATCTTAGTTCCAAGTGAACATTACTCGGTGGTATCAGTGGTGAGGATCCAGGCTCCTTGAATACTGGCTCAGAAGCGGGGCACCACAGATTCTGGAAACTAAGTATAAAGGCATAAACTGAAATCTGATAAATGTTATATCCTGGAAACTAAATCATCATTACAGGACTACCTTTTTCTGCCAGTATCATTTGAATCCATATAAAATCAAAAAAATAAATCTGGCAAATGTTATTCTGGAAACAAAACTAAAAGGATTACCTTTTTTCTGTCAGTAAAATTTGAACACAAGCAAAAACTGAAAACTAGTAGTTATACAATTGTCTGAAAACATAAAAGCATTTGCATACTTGTTTTAACTCTAATCTGCATAAATGCACATCTGTTGTATACAGATTTTAAAGAATACTGTTTTAGACAACTAAAACATTTACTGTACATGTACAAAACTGAAGAAAAACATCAATCTTCAATTCTGGCTTTGGTGATCTTGTTTTTCTGTAGATACTTGACTTGTGCACCACAACTCTTGCCAAGTTTAGGCCTTACTCTGCACTGTCCCAGTCACTGTTGAGGTATTGGAAAGACCACCTTAGATTCCCAATGTCCTTTCTTGTCCTTTTTACACTTAGGCCTTCCAAACTCCCCCTTCCCCATCTACTGTACAAGGTAAGGTGGCTAATGTAATATTTTCTTGACTGTATTTTAAAAGATCCATTCTGGAAAACCAAACCAGAAATTACTCAAATATTCAAAACTCATAACGTGCTTTTGTAGCAATAGCTGCAAAGCACAAAAAATATCAGTACCAGCTTTAGCAATTATAAACGGATAGCATATCTTGCTGCCCTGACTTTATTTACATTTTTTTCTGCATGAAATAAACATATGCTGCTGATAAACTCTTGTAAGACTGTAAGCAAACTGATAATGTACTCTAGTGAAATAGACCTATATTACTAATAAATAAATTCTCACAAGTCTGTAACTGAACTGAAATTGTACTACAGTAAAACGGAAAGGCTGTAACTTAATTATTAAATCAAATGGAACCTCAGTGGCATTGTTTTTCCCTGTCATAACCTCAAATGAAACTAAACTAGTAATATGACACTGTATTAATATTTTAACATTTTAGCATTTTTTGCCATTCGGCACCTTTACAAAATTAATCTTAACTGCTGTATTTTCTAAGTTTACTTTGTAACCCTCAAGTCATAATTTACAAAAGAATTTCTTCAGCGTGCAGGTCTCTGCCATTGCTTTTAGTGCAGTGAACATGTAGCTAGCTGTTTCTTTACCTGACATCATTTAACTCTTTCAGTACTACTGAATGCTGCAAGGATTTATCATTACTGTCTACAATTTTCTTGGATAAACAGTATGAAATATTCATAGGTTCATAGGTTCACACTAGGCTATCTGCCCTGGGGCAATTATAAGCCTAGCCCGATTCTGTATGGCTTACGCCACCCCTTGATTTGAGTATACTGTGCCCTTTTTAAGGTTTAGTTTACTGTGTCTCTGTCTAATAGTGACACGGGAGTAATCCCTGGGACAAACCTACGATCCCCCATCCACCTATCGAGATTCTTCTTGAAGAGATTCAGTGAGGTGCTCTGCCTCACATGAACTGGAATTCTATTCCAGAGTGAAGGGAGCATCTGGGTTATGAACCTGTCCCTCCAGCAAGTTCTATTTATTTCTGTGCTGAGGTTCAAGTCCCTCGAGCGTGTGGCTCTAAGGGATTTAGATTTACTGAGGTGGAGCATGTCCATTAATTCTGGATTTGACATAGCTTTGTATGTCAGGCATAGATCGCCTCGAAGTAGGCGGTATGCAACTGAGTAGAGCTGGAGTTTTTTTAACCAAGCAGCATATGGCATCTGTTTGAGACCCTTGATCCTCTTGGTGAGATACTTTTGGGGTCTTTCTAATTGCTGCAGGTGTCGGGTAAGGTACATCCCAAAAGGGGCATTGTATTCTATGATGGGCCTGATGAGGGATGAATAAAGGGGCACGATTACCTCTCTTGGTCTAGATGTGAAACCCTTTGTGATGAGGTGGGCTATGTAGAAGGTCTTTCTAACCACTTTGGCAATGTGGTTTTCAAAGGAAAGATTGCTATCAACTTGGGTCCCCAGGTCCCTAATAACTTTCTCTGTACTTAATGGGTTTCCGCCTATGTGGTAATTTGTGGGCATATTGTTTTTGCCAAAGGGTATGACTATACATTTTTTGGCATTTAGCTTTAAACCATGGCACTGGCACCAGTTATCTGTCTCTGTGAGACCTTTTTGAAGGATGTTTGTGTCAGCTGGACAGTTGATTATGGCCCAGTTTGCAGTCGTCTGCGAACTTGGTGAGCCATAGTCCTCCCACGTTTGCCTGTACCTCGGAAAAGTATATACCCAACAAGAGTGATCCCAGGACAGAACCCTGTGGGATGCCACTTGTGACCGGTTTCGAGTCTGACATGGCTCCAGCAACTCTCACTCTGTGGGTTCTGTCTTTGAGCCAGTTTGCGACCCATCTTGTGGCATAGGGGTTTATATTTAAGCTGGATAGCTTATCTATGATGCCTGAGTGGGGTATTGTGTCAAATGCATTTGCAAGGTCCAGATAGGCTGTGTGGACTACCTTTCCTTCATCTATGGCTTTGGTGACTGTTTCGAAGAAGTCAAACAGGTTCAAAAGGCAGGATTCTGCCCATGACAAAGCTAAACTGGGTAGGATCTAGTGTCTGTAGGTCCCCAATGTCTTTGTTTATGAGCCCCATGATGATCCTCTCCATAGCCTTGCAACCTAAGCTAGTCAGGCTTATGGGCGATAGTTTCCAGGGTCCGTAGAGGCTCCACCTTTGTGAAGTGGGACCACTGTTGCTATACGCCATTTTGTGGGCACATATCCTGTAGTGAGGCTGAGATTGTATAGCTGTTTTATGTGTGGGATTAGTTCCTCTTGGAGTTCATGAAGGACGCAACCTGTGATGCCATCTGGTCCCATGGAAGCAGTGTTTTTTGCTTTGGAGAGGGCAACCTTCACCTGAGCATCAGAGATGTTTGGGAGGCAGCCCTCTGCCGGGATAGATACTTGCTCTTTTGGCAGGGGGGGGGGTGGAGACGTTTGCACTGAACCTGTCTGCCAGGATATTGGCGATGTCTGTGGGTTCAGTGTATTTTCTGTCATTTAGAATCAACTCAGAACAAGTCTGGGAGTTGCATCCCAGGTTTCTAACATAAGTGAAAAAAGCCTTATGATTGTCTTTGGTGTCCTGTGCAAGTTTTCTCTCGAAGCTGGCCTTGGAGGATTTTATGAGGGATCGTAATTTTTTGCTAGTACTGATCAGAGATGCCTTCCCTATTAGGGATTTTGCTCTATCATGTAGTAGCTTCCTCCTTCTGTTGTACAGTTTATTTATGGCAGGGGTCCACCAGACTGGATGCCTGCCTTTGGATGATTGGGTCTTGGTTTTGTTTGGGATAGCATGATCCATGCATTCCTGGAGATGTCTGTAGAATGCGTTTATATAGGATTCTGCAGTTTGGGCCGTAGTTTCCACTGGCCTGGGGCCTTGAAGGATTCCACTTCGGTTTTGAGAAGTGAGAAGTTCGCTTTTGAGAAGTTTTTCACTGTGGTTTTCTGGGCTGGGGGTGGGGTCGGGATGTGGACATCCAGTGAAATTAATTTATGGTCTGATCTTACCAATGAGGGATATGCTTCTGGTGTGGAGCATAGAGTCCCCATGTTGGTAATGATCAGGTCTAGTATGTTGTCCCCTCTTGTGGGAGTGGTGACTAGTTGTTCCATAGCATTTGAGTTTATAATTTCCAGGAACCTTTGGGCTAAGGTGCTGGGGCTTGAGTAGTGCTCCCAGTCAATGTTTGGGTAGTTGAAGTTGCCCAATATAATGGTGTTCGGAGAGATCTTCATGTTCTCCAATGTTTTCAGGAAAGCTGAGTGGGATTCCTGACTTTAAGAGGGTGGTCTGTAGGATGCTATAAACTGAAAAGCAGTCTTGCCCACTGTTAGTTGCACATGGATGGTCTCCGATACTTCGTGTAATGCCACTAACCTGGAGGTGTGGATATCCTTGATAAATATGGAAACTCCCCCTCCTTTTGTGGTTTGGTCCGGGTCTTGGGGCCGAAAAGCATGATATGAGGTATAACCTGGTAGTGCTGGGGTGCTCTCTGGAGCCTTGAACCAGGTTTCTGTCACTGCACAAATATCGATGTTCTCCATACTGAGGAGATCTTCGAGTGCGTGCATCTTGAGGTTAAGACTTCTGGCGTTTAGCAGCATTACCCTTAGTTTCTTGTTCCTTGTGCTGTCTATGGGGGTCGGTTTGACTTCTGAGCCTTGCCTAAAAAAGGCACTATGGGGGTGGCAAGAGCCTTTGCCAATATCCGAAAGCCCAGTGGTGACAGGTGCAAGCTGTCCCTAGCGAAGCAACGTGGCTTGTCGAGCATGTCATCCCAGGCTGACAGACACTGGATCCCCTTTGAATGACACCAAAATTTTAGCCAATTGTTAAAGTCGATCATTTTGTCTTTGTACTGTGGCATCATTCTGGTGAGGGTAAGATGCTGCTCAAGGTCAGGGTCATACCAGCCTGGGCTACATGATCAGAGAGCTCCTCTATGTCTCTTTTCATGTAGTCCAGGGAGGTACATCTCAGGTCATTCACACCAGCATGTACAATGACTGAGACATATTTGTATTTGCTTTGGAGTGACCTGAGTGCTTGCGTTATGTGGCGGATCCTAGCACCTGACAGGCAGCTCACCGTGACCTTCTCTTTATTCAGCCTGGTGAGCGGGACATCGTGTCTGACAATAGAGTCACCTATTACAAGAGTATCAGGTGTGTTATTCAGCCTTAAGGGCTGTGGCTGCTTGGCACACTGACTTTGTGGGTTATGTGTTGTGCGTGTTTTGTTTTGAGGTAGCATTTGCTTGGATGTCTGCTTTGGAGGTCTCTGTTGCTTAGGTAGATTTTTATTTAGAGCCTCCGAGTATGTTTTTGTGTATTTATGTGTTTGGTTCGCTGATGTGGTGGGACTATGTGATACTGGAATTGTGTTGTGTGAGGTTACCTTCTCCTCTTGACTGGTTACACCAGTTTTGAGATGAGAGAGCTCAGCCTCCAGTTTGGCTAAATAGTTGCATCTCTCACATATATTTGAACCTGTTTGGAGGAGGAGAGGGTTGTCCGTGTACATGAGACAGTTGTAACATTGCCTCAAAATTCCCAGATTCACCAACTGGACTGGAGAGGAAACCATTAACTGACCTTTGGACATGCTAGAGTAATATAGGGAAACTGAATTTAAGACAGACCAATAGAGGACAGGGTAATTGTAGAGAGTATAAGAGTAAGTAGTGCTTATGGTTTAATAGTGCTAACTTGTAGGATTACTTAATTGGACCAGTGAAGGGCCTTAGAATGAGAATATGGTGTTTAAATTGAGAGATAGAGCAGTTCTAAGGGAAAAAGTGAAGAGCAGACCTTGTGGAGCCAGGAATAATTTAAACCCAATTAGGTGGCGCTGCCCGCTGTTGCGCTATGCTCAAAAACGCGCAAAAACGCGCAAAAGAGGGTTTTAAGAGAGGAAGATGAAGGAGTTTTGGAATTGACCCAAAATGGCCAATAAAACTACAGTTTCAAGTCAGTAACCACTCCCACAGGGGCAGGCAGGCTGTTCAATGTTTTTCACTGCCACTGATCAACAGAGAGACTTCCCTTTAGCCCAAGCAAAAAATGGCCTCACAGAAACTTACAAACAGTTCAAGAACAGCAAGCCTGTAACTGAACTTTTTTAAATCTCAGAAAAGTGGGAAAAAAGCAAGATTTTTTTTTTTTATTATTTTTTTCAGAGATAGCAGAGGTTCACAAGTATCAACAAGTTATAACAGTGCAGTAAATGACCCCACACAAGGGTGCTAGGCCAAAGACAGATAAAATGCAATTTTTGAGATTTTTTAAAAATAAGTGCAAACAGGAAATTCAGTAAACAGCTCTAGGTTGTGCTCTAAATACAGTTACTAATGCAGAAATGAAGTTTAACAAGAGAAAAACTTAGCAAAATAAACAGAGAAAAATACTTAAAATCTCAAAAGTGGCTCCTTTCTTCCTGACTTTTCTCCTCTTGGTGGGTGCTTCACCAACAGCCAACAAGCCTGAAAAGATGCCAAAACCATGAGGCAGTCAGGTTTTAAGAGAGGAAGATGAAGGAGTTTTGGAACTGACCCAAAATGGCCAATAAAACTACAGTTTCAAGTCAGTAACCACTCCCACAGGGGCAGGCAGGCTGCGGTGATAAGTGTGGTGATAAATCTGGCACTAATAAAATGACTCAGTAGAAAAAAAAAGAAATAGTATCCAGAACCATGAACTAGTAAAAACAAACTTAAACTTTAATTAAAAATGATAAAAATACTGATAAAAAATAAAAACACTGTAGATGCAAGCGTTAAAACACTTTCACCATTAAGGCTTCATCAGGTAGACATAAAAGGAACTAATAACCCTGCATTATATACTGTTGTTTAAGAAAGTACAGTTATGTACACTTTTTATTCACAAATGAATGGTAAGCGTTTTCACTGCCAGCTTCTTCAGACCAAATTCAAACAGATTTAAAACAGTCCCCACTTATTTTATATACTTTAAAATACTTGATTAATAGACTAATTGATTAATGACCTTAAAAGTTATCAAATTAAGACTTTTCTTAAAAACAGTTTAAAAAGCCAGTATTTAAAAACATTGAATAAACCAACTCCCTAGCCGAGTTATTGATATTAAACATAAGTGCAAATTATATACAACATATATCTTATTGTCCATTTTATCCAGGAAAATAAAATACCAAATATTGTATTAAGAACCAAATTCATTAGTAGGTAAAAAAGTTTTTTACCTGAATAACAGTTAAATAGTAACAGTCATATCAATGCCTAGGGGTAGTAAATTTTTAAGGGCACATATATGGCATTTGAATATTACCTATTTGTTCATTCTCATTGGGCTTTGTCTAGGAAGTTGTAATTTTACATGTGTATAAATAAATAAATGTATTATATATAAATTCTTATACAATATTTGGTATTTTTTGTTTGGATAAAATGGACAATAAGATATATGTTGTATATAATTTGCACTATATGTATTTAATATCAATAACTTGGCTTAGGAAGTTGGTTTATTCAATGTTTTTTTAAATAATGTCTTTTTTAAGTACTGTTTTTTTAAGAAAAGTCTTAATTTGATAACTTTTAAGGTCATTAATCAATTAGTCTATTAATCAAGTATTTTAAAGTATATAAAATAAGTGGGGACTGTTTTAAATCTGTTTGAATTTGGTCTGAAGAAGCTGGCGTATTGTAGTCGGTGAAAGCGCTTACCATTCATTTGTGAATAAAGAGGGAGTTTTGTTTGGGAGCCTCTGCGCCTTTTTTGTGGATTTATCAGTTTATGTTTTTGTTTTTTGTTCTTCAAGTTATGTACACTTACCATAAATGTAGATGTTCGAGTGTATTCACTGCCGCCGTCATCACATTTGGGTTATCCCTGCCAGGGTAGCCCTCAGCCGGCCCAAATAACAGAGACTTAGTATTGCTGCATCAGTTGCTGTCGCTTGAGGACTGATGGCAGGTCATCAGTAGTATAAATTAAGGCAGCTGACACTATTACATCAGTTTTGAATGCCCTAACCTGTCAGGAGTCCCCAAGTAGGAGGCCAGACTCTTGTGGAAGAACCCAACCAGTGGAAAATAAATACCAGTATGTCCCTTGTAAGGAAAGGAGAACAATAAGGTAGAATGGTAATTAAAGGAGAAAGAGAAGAAAGGGGGATGGATGGAGGGAAACCAGGACTGCAACAGAGAATACACTCGAACATCTACATTCATGGTAAGTGTACACGTTCTTCGTGTTTCACTGTTGCAGTCATCATATTTGGATTGATTCCCAAAGCTGAGGAAATGGGTGGACGCAGTCAAGGAAACTAGGGGCTGGCTAGGATGCCTTGCAAGACTGCAGAAACAAACCTTGCCCTGGATTTGGAGAAGAGATGCAGGTGGGAATGCTTGGTAAAAGTGTGAAGAGATGTCCATGCAGCAGCCTCCAGGATGTCCCTGGTGGGGACTCCTCTGAGGAAAGCTGCAGAGGTAGAGGCTGCTCTGGTGAAGTGTGTCCTGACCTCCTTGTGGGGAGGCTTTCCATGCTGTTTATAGCAGAAATGGATGCAGTGTGCTATTCATTTGGAAATTGTTTGTTTGGAGATGGCTTTGCCTTCTGCCCCTGTAGCAAAGCTAACCAGCAATTGATCAGACTTTCTGAAGGATTTAGTCCTGTCTAGATAGAATCTGAGCTGTCTGTACACATATAGAGAGTGAAGAATCCTGTCCCCCTTGTTCTGGGGATTAGGAAAAAGGTGGGCAAATGAATGGATTGGTTGACAGCCACACTGGACACTACATTGGGCATGAAGGATGGGTTAGTTCTGAGGGATACCCTGTCTGAATAGAAGATGATGAAGGGTTCTACAGCCATGAGTGCTCAGAGACTCTTCTGGCTGAAGTGATGGCCAGAAGGAATGCTGTCTTCCAGGAGAGAAATTTTAGCTCTGCAGAAGAAGCTGTTTAGAAAGGGGGCAGGGTGAGCTTTTCAAATACAAAGTTAAGGTCCAAAGCTGGTGTTGGTGCCCTTTTGAGTGGCCTCAAGTTGCTAGCCCCTCTTAGGAACTGTTTGATCAAAGGGTGTGAGTAAAGGGGATGCTCAGTGTGAAAATGAGCAGAAATAGCAGAGGCATGAATTTTTATAGAGGAGAAAGAGAGGCCACTGTGTAGTAGGTCAGCTAAGTAATCCAGGATAAGAGGGAGGGAGGGCTGTGCCATACTGGCTCCTTTAGCCTGGATCCAGGTGCAGAACTTTTTCCATTTATCAGCATAAGACCTTCTGGTGCTAGGGCATCTGGCTTCACGGATAATATCAGGAACCAGTGTACTGAGGTTGGCAGGTTGGTTCAGGGTTAGGGAATAAGCCAAGCTGCTAAACTGAGTGTCTGCAATTGGGGATGCATGAATTCCCCTTCCCTCTGGGTCAGGAGGTTTAGAATCTGAGGAAGATGCCATGGAGGCAGCGGGGCAGGCTGGCAGCAAGGGGTACCAGTGTTGCCATGGCCAGTCTGGAGCTATAAGAATGGTCCTTGGCTTTTCCTCCCTTATTTTGAGCAGTACCCTGGGGATGAGATGTAAGGGGGGAAAGGCATAGACTGACCCAGGGGAAGGACAGTGCATCCACTTTCCAAGCTATGCAGTGATGCTCCCTGGTGCAGAATTTGCTGAGCTGATGGTTGGTGTGGGAGGCAAAGAGGTCGACCTTCGGGGTTCCCCAATTCTGAGTTATTAGGGTGAAGGTACTTTCTGTTGAGTTGCCACTCGTGTGGGTCCAGAAGATTTCTGCTTAAATGGTCTGCCAGAGAGTTGAGAGAGCCTGGTAGGAACTGTGCTAACTGTGCTAACAGGTGTAGTTACATGGCAGAGGCTGTGTGCCAAAGGGTCATGGGCAGCCTGCATAGAGGGTAGGAGTGAGTCCCTCCCTGCTTGTTGATGTAACATATCACAGTGGTGGTGTCTGTTTTGATCAGGAGAGCCCCTGGAGAGAGAAGGGACTTGAAAGCTATCAAGGCATGCTGCACAGCCATCATCTCTTTTTGATTGATGTGCAGAGGGATTTAGTGGGTTCCATTGGCCCTCTATGCACCTGCTCTCCAGGTGTGCACCCCAAGCATAGTCTGATGCGTCTGTGATGAGGGTCTGGGTGGGGGTGGGTGGGGAAAAGGGCAGTCCCTTGTTGAGGGAGCATGCTGTTGCCCACCAAAGAAAATCTTTTCTGAGGCAAGGAATTATAGGTAGAAGAGTTTACAGGTCTTGAAAGTGTTGACACCAAAGGCTCTTTAGGTACCACTGAAGTTTCCTCATATGCAGTCTGCCATATGGAATGATTAGTATGCAAGATGCCATGAACCCCAGAGCTTGCAAGATCTTCCTTGCAGTTAGCTAGGGCCTGGTGGCTAGTTGAGAGAAGTAGGTTGTCAGGAAAATGTGTTTCTCTGGTGTAAGGTATGCCATCTGGGATGCTGTGTCCAGACTTGCTCCCAGGATGATTATCCTTTAGGTAGGCACCTGCTTGGATTTCTTTTCGTTGATTGTGTACCCTTGAGAGGTTAAGAGGGTCTTTACAAAGGCCAAGTGCTTGAGTACCTTTTCCTGGCTGTCTGCCTGAATAAGGCAGTCATCTAAGTATGGGTAAATCTGAATATTTCTTTGTCTGCAAAAGGCAATGGCTGGAGCCAGACATTTTGTGAAAACTCTGTGAGCTGTAGATAAGCCAAAGGGAAGCACAGAGAACTGAAGGTGTTGAGATCCTGCCCTGAAGCGGAGATATTTCCTGCATGATTTCCTGATAGGAATGTGGAGGTAGGCCTCTTTTAGATCTAGGGTGGCTAGCCAAGCATCATTGGAAAGCATTGTAGCAGCTGCTGGAGGGTGAGCATTTTGAATTTTGGGATCACCAGGAAGGTGTTTAGAATGGATAGATCGAGGATGGGGTGCCAGGTACCCTCTTTTCTGGGTACCAGAAATAGTCTGGAGTAGAAACCTTGGCCAAGCTGTTCTGCAGGAACGTGCTCTACTGCCCTCATAGAGAGCAGGGAAAGGATTTGCTTTTGAGCCTCTGCACACTAATTTGGTGGTAGTTCTGGGAACCCTTTTGGGGTTGGAAGGGTGTGGAAGGAAAATTTGTATCCCTAAGACACAATGTTCAGAACCCAGTGGTCCTTGGTAGTGAGGGCTCAGGTGCTTAAGTGAAAGGAGAGTTTTCCTCCTAGGGGTAAGTGAAAGTGGGCAGAGATAGGGGGTGGTGGAGGTGAGTCATTGTGAGTTCTTAGCATAAGGGGATTGCTTAGAACTCCCTGGTTTTGAAGTGGAGGTAGTCCACTACATAGATCTCTGCATTCCCTGTGGCTACTGTCTGGGGGGGGTCTGTTTCTACAAGGCCTAGGCTAGGCTGGTTTACTGGGAGCAGGAAAGGACCGGTGTTTGGAGGGACAATGCCTGCTGAACCTAGGGGGCTGGACCTGAAAGAAATTCTTAACTGTTTGCATAGATTTTGCTTTTTCTTCCATCTTTTTTAATACCTCTTCTGCTTTAGTGCCAAATAAGTTACCTTCGTGCAAGGGGAGCATCCAACAATTTAGATGTGACATGGTCTGGCAGGGGCTGATCCGTAAGCCATGCATGCCTTCTAATGACAGATACAGTGACTGCTGCCCTGCAAGAATCTTCTAGGGCATCAAAACCACAGTGCAAGGTGTGTTTAGTTACTTGACTTGCAGAATGCATTAACTCTTGTAAATCTTTAGATTCTGCCCAAGCAGGAAAGGAAGACATTTTTTGTTTAAGGAGCTCCAAGGTATGTTGCCGAAATTTCAGCATATGGAACTGACAGTTTAGTGCCCTGATAGCAAGAGTAGCTGAGGTGTATACTTTTTTTACCCTATCTGTCCAATGCTTGGGAATCCCTGTCTGAGGGGGTAGGATTCTTAGCAGCAGTTGCTTTAATCCCTTTTGGCCCTTGATAAATGATCTCAGGGTCAGCTGTATGAATTTTAAAATTATATTTGTGTGAATCAGGAACTCTGTAGTACCTGTCTGGTTTTATGGGAGCTGGAGGAAGGGCGTCAGGAGTCAAGCTGGATTTGAGGAAAACATCCTCAACAACATCCAGGACTGGGGGGATGGCCAAGGGTCTGTGTTGTGGAAGATCTAGGAATTCCCTGAGTCTCTTTTTAGACTTAGGGTAGTCCTGACTCTCCCAGTGGAAATGCTCCCTTAAAGTATGCAGAGTTTCCCCAAAGGAAAAACCCTCTGGGGAAGAGGCTGAAGGAATGGAATATTCTGCATCAGAATCCTCATAAATGGAGAGAGGTTGCATGTCTTCATATACAGATGCATCAGACTCATCTGACTCTTATTCAGACAAAAACTACATGGGGCAGATCCCTTTTCCTTTTGAAAGGGGTAGCTTGGCTTCCCCTGATCAGCATGATAAGGTCTTCCACCATTTTAAGCATTTGAGACCGAGGCAAGTTAGCAAGTGCCTCAGAGTGGGTTGTCGGTTTCTTGGGTGTGGTTCGTACCCTGGGCCTAAGAAACTGTCGTTTTTGAAAGAATGGTAGTCGTGAAAGAAGACGTCAGTTTGTGTCAAAATTCGGTAGTGCGAAGGAATTCCTCAGAAGCCAGTGCCTGCTCAGCTGTTCCAGACCCATCCAAGGTAGAGACGGCCGCTGGATCCTTAGTGGAAGAAGAGTTTTGCGGCATACAGGACACTGAAAGGGTCTCGGTAGTGGCCTGCGAATCAACAGAAGCAGGCATCAGGGGCTGCAAAAGCGCCTCACTGAGTACCGGAGAACTGACGACTAGCTTAACGGAAGCGTTGTGTGTAGGTTTGGACCTGTGCGGTCTATCTCTGTCTTTATCTTTATGTTTTTTCAGAAGATCTGCTGTCGGATGGCTTACTGAAGCCATATCAGAATTCGAGGACTGTAAGTGAAAATATCTGGCTACAATAAGGGCCAGACGATGGATAGTTCTGGCATTGAACAAAGCATAGAAGTGACAATGGGGGAGGTTGTGGTCTGGGACTCGGTGTGGTATTTGCTTTCCACAGGTGAGACAATTATTAACTTTTTCTGACATTGGTTAGTGCAAGAAAAAAGGATCCCCAACGGGGTACTTAGCTTTAGAAGACTTCAACTTCAATTCGGTAGACAAAAACTCGGGTAGCGGCCGACCGTCACTCGTGCAAACTGCTTCTGCTTCGGGCTCCACGGCAAGATAGACTGATGTAATGGCGTCGTCTGCCTTACTTTATACTGATGACCTGACGTCAATTCTCAAGCGACAGCAACTGACACAGAAATACTAAGTCTCTGGTATTCGTGCCAGCTGAGGGCTACCCTGTTAGGGATAACCCAAATCTGATGACTACAACAGTGAAACATGAAGAACATCATCACATGATGCAGAACAATTAATGAACTTGGTTATGCAAGCATTTTAAATATGGTCTTAAAGTGACCATATTGTTAAGCCCAGAAGGATGTGAAATTTCAATCTAAAAATCCACTGTAATTCTTCTTGCTCAGTTATAAGCTTAATGTCAATATCCCTCAATGGTTCTGTCAAAATCTTGAGTTAAAAACATAAAAGAATGCAATGTATTGGTTTCCTTAATATGCTTGTATAAAGTGTTAATTATAACTTGCTTCTTGATGTCAGACATATGCAGACTTATCCATTCCCTTAGTTTCCTATAGGTCTTCCCTATGTAATAAGCCATGTATTTGCAACATGCTGCCAGGTAGACTAGGTTACTTGTGTTGCAATTCCCATAGGAATGCAACCGACCAGTCAACTTTATTTTACTAGTTATAAGCATGGAACTTTGAAATGCAATAATAGTGTCCACTGTAGTTCTATTAATACTGATAAAAGCATCAAACACCCTGTAACTGGAAATTCCTTTACTTTGCAAGCTTATGGGAATTGCAACACAAGTAACTCCTGAACTTTTGCCTTTTTCGGATCCGGAATTGAGATCGCGTCCTTATGAGACCTCTTCCTCAAGGAGTTTGAAGCTGAGGAGGAGGAGATAGTACAGTTGTGTACCTACCATAAATGTAGATGTTCGAGTTTATTCACTGTTGCAGTCATTATACTTGGGTTATCCTGCTGGCAGGCGACCAGCAGTCAGCCCGAGTTCCAAAGTTTTGGTTCATGGTCGGTTGCTGTCGCCTCTTCCCTGATGTCAGTGCGCCAGGGGTATAAAAGATGCAACCGACACCATTTTCTTCAGTTTTTCTTGCCCCAGCTGTCAGGTGCCCCCAGAAAGGAAGGCTGGAAAAATAAAAATTATGCCAAATAGTATGCATGTACTAATATAACCATTCCCTTCATCTACAAGCAAATACACCACATAGGTTGTATACAGATGAGAAGTACAGAAAAGTCCCAGCAATGAAGAGGGGGATGGTGGGAGGGTAACCTGGACTGCAACAGTGAATACTCTCAAACATCTACATTTATGGTAGGTACACAACTGTACTATGTTTCATCGTGTTTCACTGTTTCAGTCATTACACTTGGGTTGAATCCCAAAGTTGAGGTTGGGCGGCTGGGTCTAAATTGGATTTGGAGAGGCTACTAGGCCCTGCAGAACTGAAGTGGCAAAGCCTGCTCTGGATTTAGAGTAGAGAGGTAAGTGATAGTGCTTGGTGAAAGTGTGCACTGAGCTCCAGGTTGCAGCTTCTAAAATGTCCTTGGTTGGTACCCCTCTGAGAAAGGCTGCTGAGGTGGCTGCTGCTCTGGTAGAATGTGGCCTAATGTCCTTAGGCACTGATTTGCCATGTGCATAACAGAAGCGGATGCAGTGTCCTATCCATTTTGAAATTGTCTGCTTTGTGATAGGCTTTCCTTGTGATCCTGCAGCATAGGCTACAAACAGTTGCTCAGTTTTTCTGAAAGCTTTTGTTTTGTCCAAGAAGAATTGTAGCTGTCTGTGTATATGCAAAGCGTGCAGAAGTCTCTCCCCTTTATTCTGGGGATTTGGGTAGAAAGTTGGTAAATGAATGGTTTGGTTCAGGGCCACATTGGAAACCACTTTTGGCATGAAAGTTGGGTTTGTCCTAAGAGAAACCCTGTCCTGGTGAAAAATGATGAAAGGTTCCACAGCCATTAATGCCTGTAACTCTGAGACTCTTCTTGCTGAAGTTATTGCTAGGAGCAGAGCAGTTTTCCATGATAAGAATTTTATATCAGCTGTGCTGGCTGGTTCGAAAGGAGGCAGTGTGAGTTTTTCTAAAACAAAATTGAGATCCCAAGTTGGTACTGGTGCTCTCCTTGGGGGTCTTATGTTTTTTGCCCCTCTGAGGTATTGTTTTAGTAGAGGATGTGAAAAAATAGGAGGTTTCGTATTGTAGTGAGCTGAAATGGCAGTGGCATGGATTTTAATTGATGAGAAGGAAAGGCCTTTGTCCAGCATCTCAGTTAGGTATTGTAAAATCTGAGGTATATTTGGGACAAGTGGTTTGAGCCCTTGTGCCTGGTTCCAAGCACAGAATCTCTTCCATTTTTCTGCATAAGATTTCCTAGTGCGGGGCCTCCTGGCTTCCAAAATGACATCCATAACAGCTTTAGAGAGAGGTGCAGTCTGAGTGGCTACATTATCTGCCATGCTGCCAGATTTAAGGTTCTGAGTTGACTGTGCAGAATCTGATTGTTTTGTTGAGTCAGAAGATGAGGCATTTGAGGTAAGGGCCAAGCTGGGCCTTGAGACAAGCTCTTTAGGATTGGGTACCAGTGCTGGCGTGGCCAGTCTGGGGCAATCAAGATCATTTTTGGTCTTTCTTGCTTATTTTTAGGAACACCTTGGTAAGAAGGGGCATTGGAGGGAAGGAATAGACTGTCAGGGCTTTCCAGCTGAATGATAGAGCATCCACTTTCCATGCTTGAGAGTGATAAGTTCTTGTGCAGAATTTCTGTAGTTGGCAATTGTGAGGGGAGGCAAAAAGATCTATGTCTGGGCGTCCCCATTTCCTTGTTATCATGCTGAACACCTGTGGATTTAGTTTCCATTTGTGAGGATCCATGAGATTTCTGCTTAGTTCATCTGCCAGTGTATTTTTTTGTTCCTGGCAGGAATTGTGCCTGCAGATGTACTTGATAGGCCAGTGCTGCATTCCACAAAGTCATGGCTTGCCTGCATAGGGGGTAGGAGTGTGTGCCCCCTTGCTTGTTTATGTACCACATAACTGTGGTGTTGTCCGTCTTTATTAGTAGTTGTCCTGGATGTAGTACATCCTTGAAAGCTGTCAGGGCATTCTGTACAGCTAGCATCTCTTTCTGATTGATGTGAAGATGCATTTGCTCCTTGGGCCACGTGTCCTGAATACATTTTCCTGCCATATGTGCCCACCAGGCATTATCCGATGAATCCGTTGTTTTTGTCTGCCTGGCTGTGGGTAAGGTGAAAGGCTGTCCCTTGTTGTGGTGCTAGGCCTGGGACCACCATCGAAACTCCTGTTGTAGGCAGGGAATTAAAGTTATGATTGTCTCCAGGCTGTGACAATGTTGAGCCCAAACACTTTTTAAATACCAATGTAGTTTCCTCATATACAGTCTTGCATATGGAATTAGTAGTATGCAGGATGCCATGAAGCCCAGGGCCTGCAGAATTTTTCTTGCAGGGAGCTGGGTTTTTGTTGCCATCATTTGAAAGTAATGAGTCAGTTGCCTTTGTTTGTCTGGCGTGAGATAGGCCATCTGGGCAGTTGTATTAAACTTGCACCCAGGAATATTATCTCTTGAGAGGTCACTAGTTTTGATTTCTTTTCATTTACTGTGTACCCTAGGCAAATTAGTAATCTTTTTACAAATGCCAGATGCTTTAGTAGAATGTCCTTGCTCTCTGCTTGAATACGGCAGTTGTCCAAGTAGGGATATATTTGAATTCCTTTTTGTCTGCAAAATGCAATTACTGGTGCCAGGCATTTTGTGAAGACCCTGGGTGCAGTAGATAAGTCAAAGGGCAGTGCAGAGAATTGCTAATGCATTGAGCCTGCTATGAATCTGAGGTATCTTCTGCAATATTGTCTGATTGGGACATGCAGGTATGCCTCCTTAAGGTCCAAAGTAACTAGCCGAACCTTCTTGCCCAGCATGGGTGGAAGTTGCTGCAGTGTTAGCATTTTGAATTTTGGAACATCCAGGAAAGTTTTTAGGATTGACAGGTCCAGTACTGGTCTCCAGGCTTTGTCCTTTCTAGGTGCTAAGAAAAGGCTTGAGTAAAATCCTTGCCCCTGTTCTTGCTGTGGTACTCTTTGAATAGCTCCCATGTCCATGAGAGCAGCAATTTGTTTTTGTGCCTCTGCCCAATGGTTTTGTGGCAGGTCCGTCATACCTTTTGATTTTGGAAGCATGTGAAAGTGGAACCTGTAACCCTGAGAAACAATATTCAGTACCCATTTGTCCTGGGTGATTATGTGCCAATTTTTTGAGAAAAGTGCTAGCTTTCCCCCCAGGGGTGCTGCCAAAAGGAAAGTGCTTGGCATCTGTAGAGAGAAGTCATTGGGATTGTTTCCTATAAGGTTGTGATTTGTCTTCTCCTCCTTTGGGGGCTGAAACACCCCACTGTTTAGGTCTGTAGGAGCCTTGGGGCTGAGATCTGCCTCTTGGGCATCTGTATCTGCCTCTTTGTGGCCTGTCTGACACTTGAAAGGACCAATTTTTTGAAGGCCAGTTTCTGCTAAACCTAGGTGGTTGAACCTGTAAGAAATCCTTTACTGTCTGCATTGATTTTGCTTTATCCTCCATTTTCTTTAAGACCTCTTCTGCCTTAACACCAAACAAAGCATCATGCTGTAGTGGAGCATCCAATAATTTTACTTTATCATGGTCAGGTAAACTTTGTTCTTTCAACCAAGCATGCCTTCAAATAACAGAGCCTGTAACAGCGGCTCTACAAGAAGCCTCTAATGAATCAAAACCACATTGTAGCGTATGCTTTCCCACTTGTTCAGCTGCATGCAATAAATCCTGCATTTCCTTACTGTCAGGACTTTCTGAGTTTGAAACCATTTTCTGTTTTAACAATGACATGAGGTATTGTTGATATTTAAGCATGTGAAACTGGCAATTTAAGGCCTTTACAGCTAAAGTAGCAGAAGTGTAAACTTTTTTTCCCCCATCTGTCCAGAGCTCTGGAATCCCTATCCGAGGGGACAGGATTTTTAGCAGTGGAAGCCTTAACCCCTTTAGGGCCCTGAAAAATTATTTCTGGATCTGCACAGGGTTTTTGTAAAGAAATTTGTGAGAGTCAGGGACCCTGTAGTACCTGTCTGGCTTGACTGGTGCAGGGGGTAAAGAATCAGGAGACAGACTGGATTCAGAGAAAACATTATCAACAATATCAAGCACAGGGGGAATAGCCAGGGGCCTGTGCTAAGGCAATAAAAGAAAGTCTCTGAGCCTTTTCTTGGATTCTGAATAATCCTGGCTCTCCCAATGGAAATGCTCCCTCATGGTATGTAGGGTTTCCCCAAAAGAATAATCCTCAGGCGGAGAGGCTGAAGGTATAGACTCTTCTGCATCAGAGTCCTCATAGGGAGGGAGAGAATATCCCTGATCAGAAGAGGTATCAGAGGAAATAGAAAATTGGTCAGAGGAATCACAGTCAGTGTCTTGCCTAGGCCTTTTGTCAGGAGGGGGATGGGAACCCCTGATCAAAGTAATTAGGTCTTCGGCCATTTTAAACATATGTTTCTTTGGCATGGATAACTGCTCAGGAGAATGCTGTACTTGTTTCCTTGTCTTTAATGGTGTTTTTGACTTTGCCTTGGCTGCTGTAGTGGGCTTAATTGTAAGCTGTGAAGGTCTGAAAACACCCTCAGAAGCCAATGCCTGCTCAGCGGCTCCGGACCCATCTGAGAGGATAGTTTCCAAAGGCCCAATACCTTGAGTTTCCACAGGCGTCGGTATCTCCACGTGACTGTCTGATACAGCCTGTGGCTCTGAGGTAGCGGGTGTCAGGGGCTGCGAAAGTGCCTCACTGAGAACCGGCGACTGGCCTAGAAGAGGCTTCGTCGTCAGTTTTGGACCTCGGATGCCTGTCCTTTTCTTTGTCTTTGCATTTTTTATAAATTCCGGTCGTCGGTTGTTCCGACAGCATTATGTAATTAAACCTTCGGCCAAAATAATGTAAAGCAAAATCAAACCAACATTTAATAGTGCGTTTATTGAATCTAGCACAAAACCGACAACTGGTAACGTCGTGGTCAGGGCCTAGGCAAGGAATACAGTAAGAGTGAAAGTCTTTATGAGGTATTTGCTTCCCACAAGAAATACAATTATGAACTTTTACTGACATCGGTCTGGAGCAAGAAAAAGTTTCCCCAATGGGGTACTTAGCTTTATTGAAGACTTCGGTTCTGAAACTCAATTTCGAAAATCTCAGGAGTCGGCCGACCGGCACTTGTGAATTGCTTTTGCTTCGGGCACCACGCAGCAAGAAAGACTGAAGAAAATGGCATCAGTTGCATCTTTTATACCCCTGGCGCACTGACATCAGGGAAGAGGCGACAGCAACCGAACCGGACCAAGACTTTGGAACTCGGGCCGACTGCGGGTCGCCTGCCAGCAGGATAAACCAAGTGTAATGACTGCAACAGTGAAACACAATGAACATCTGCATATTAATACTCCCCAGTTGCAGATTCCTCCTCTGACTCCTGTAGTCAAGCAGGAGAAGGAAAATGGTTTAGGAGAAGAGGATTTTAGTAGTTTCTGATTTAGAGGAAGCAGAACCCTCCAATATAGCTTCCCCAAAACAAGAAGATAGAAATCTTTTAGGATAAGCTTATTTTTGCATTTCACTAAAGCACGAGGATTAAAACCATGACAAATTGAGCAATCCTCTTGTAAATGGAGTGGACACAAACAGTAGACACAAAGTGTGCAGGCATCAAAAATTGGCAACTTGTACCCACACTTCATACATTTTTTAAAGCCTCCCAGTTTATCTGCCATTGCTAACAAAATACTAAGACAGAAAATAAAACTTTTTTTTTTTAAATCGGGAAATAAGAGAAAAAAGAGAGAGAAATACCAACTATGGTAACTAAGCTACAACGGTTTACTATTGAAATGTCGAATGGCACTACATCGACTGTACTATAGTCGAACACGGAAGTTCGAAAATAGTAATGTCGACAACAAAAAAACAATCTAGGACTGTGTTTTAACATGGGTCGAGGTAGGGGAGATGTTTGTAGTTCTGAATAATACTGAACACCTACCTCGACCCATGTTAAAACCATTCCTAGATTGTTTTTTTGACGTCAACATTACTATTTTCGAACTTCCGTGTTCGACTATAGTACAGTCGATGTAGTGCCGTTGACATTTCAATAGTAAACCAGCTACAACACTATTGTAGACAGAAGGAAGACACTAACCATAGTATCTAAGAGGTACAGAAACAATTGTATGAGATGGAATAAAACAGAAGTATCAACAGGAAATTTAAAAACAAAGGTAAGGAATAGTAATATATCAGTTTTTTTTAAGAAAAAAATGAAATATCTGACACTTACCTTATGGGTTAAGAGAGATGAAAACCAGCTCTTTTGCTTGAAGCGGCAAACAAGATCTGAGGTAATTGGGGTTGGTGCATTATAGGTAAGGGAGAAGCTCCAGCTTTAGCAACGGTTGAGTCAGATCTGAAGGATCAGATCTGAACCCATCGGTTGAGGACAGAATGAATATTGACAACATGAGATCAGATATCATCAGTAAACATGTAACAGATTCTAGGCTTCTATTTTTTACTTCTAGACACAGTGAGAGATCCAATAGAAAACATACATCTACATATAGATACACATTAACTTACAATAAGAACACACCCAAAATAAGGACATTATCAGAAAATATTGGTGCATTCTAATGGAACATCCTAAATAAGTCACAGAAATAGTCATAAAAGATCTGCTAATCTAAAAAGCAAATTATGTTACAGAGAACAACCGACCACTCAACTTTAAATGCAATAATTGTGTCCACTGTAGTTCCATTAATACTGATAAATGCATAAAAACACACTGTAACTGGAAATTTCTTAAGTTTGCAAGCCTATGGGAATTGCAACACAAGTAGCCTAGTCTACCTAGTAACATGCTGCAAATACACGGCATATTACATAGAGAAGATACCGATAAAAATACAAAAAGTATGCAATGTATTTTTGTCATTTTTAATTGAAGTTTAAGTTTGTTTTTACTAGTTCATGATTATGGATACTATTTTTTATTCTACTGTTTTATGACATACAATACTGTCTAATTCAGCTCTCTAAGCTAGCCTGTAATCTGATAACTCAGTTATAGGCTCATAGGTTCATACTAGGCTATCTGCCCTAGGGCATTTATAAGCCTAGCCAGAGTGTGTTTGGCTTTCGCCACCACTTGGAATGAGTATACTGTGCCCATTTTAAGGTTTAGTTTACTGTACCTCTGTCTAGCAGTGACACAGAAGTGACCCCCGGGGTAAACCTACAATCTCCCATCCACTAGTCAAGATTTCTCTTGAAGAGAGTCAGTGAGGGGCTCTGCCTAACATGGACTGGGATTTTATTCCAGAGTGAAGGGAGCCTCTGGGTTATGAATCTGTCCCTCCAGCATGTCCTATTTATTTCTGTGCTGAGGTTCAAATCTCTCGCTCGCGTAGCTCTGGTGGATTTGGATTTTCTGAGGTGGAGCATGTCCATTAAGTCTGGGTTGGACATGACCTTCTACGTCAGGCATAGATTGCCTCTGAGTAGGCGGTATGATACTGAGTAGAGCTGGAGTTTCTTCAGCCGGGCAGCATATGGCATATGTTTGAGTCCCTTGATCCTCTTAGTGAGGTACTTTTGGGGTCTTTCCAATTGCTGCAGGTGTCTTGTAAGTCTGTGCCTTTGGTGTGCTTGGTAAACTTCAATTTCTGCATGAAATATATACAATCTTGAACCAGTTACATATACATATTTATTACTAGAATTTAACTGATCTGATTCTGGAATTTTACTTGTCTGTCATTTATGCAAGTATGAGAAGTTTCTTCATACAGTAAAACTACAAGTCAAAGGTCTTAATGTCTGTTAAACAAAACAATAACACAGAAAACTGATTTGCCAGATCTATAACTATAAACTCTATTCTGGGAATTAACTTAACTGCTATTCCTGGTATACCACAGACATGCTTCCAGAACAGTAAATATGTATAGCAATTTTAAATCTAGTACGAGCCTGAAACTGTTACGAGTTTTTTTTTTTTCTTACTGGCTATTTCTAGTCTGTCTTTGCTTTTCTGAGAATAAGATACTGTTTCTGAAAAATGTGCCAGCTAAACCGGAATTCATTTTATCTATAACCCATGAATCTGTGTGTTCGCATCATAACCAATTCTTCAAATTCTGTACATTATTTGTACAATCTACTGCATACAAATTCTTACAAATGTCATCTGTGTGCATTACTGTATATTCTGCAGCATTTTTATTTTTCCATAAAATCTTGTCACTGAAGTGTAAAACAACATGTACTTCTGACGACATGTCCATACTTAGTATGGAGCTGTTATACTAAGAACTGCTCACTGCTGTAACCTTTGACCCTTCATATGCTGAAATAACTGCACTCACATCCTCTAGTAGAGGTTTATTTGTAACTGAAATTGACGTGTCTGTATTAATCAGTATATTATTCCATAATTTATTTTTGTAAACAATGAAATGTTATTTTTCTCAAACCTAAACAATGACAGATAAATAATCTGGTTTGGTGGTGGACTGCCACACCCTTTACAGATAAACTGAAAATTATTTTTTATAGAAGTAGCAACAACACTGACTTGACCTATGGTATGTGTTTCTTCTTTATTTTGCCCTGAAACACTAGTAATAACATAGACTTGACCTAAGGTATGCATTTCTTCTGTATTTTGCCCTGAAGTTTGTATACAGTTTATGCTGGTGTTTACTTTATCAAACTGATAAAAGTTTGCACGCTGATCCCTCTTATCCCCCTCAGTGCAATATTTTCACTGGCTTCTGAAAACAATAAACTAGAATTTACTACATTCTGAACATCTGTATGTGAAATAACGTAAACGTGAGGCATTGCAAATGTAATCTGGTTTGGTCTGGAAATCTGCATGCCATGTACACTGACTATGTTTACATCTGTATTTGGAATACTGTGACTTAACTCTGCATTTAGAATTACATGTGTTGTAGCATTTACATTGATTTCTGAAGAATGTAAACAAGAATTTGTGTTATTTAAATCTGAAATCATACTGAAAAAGTGTGTCCATTGTCCTACTTATTACAGTCTGTTTCTGTGATTTAAACCTTTTGCATCTAGAAAGATTTATCATTCCTGAACAAATTGTCTTGGATGAAAATAAGCATGCACATCATTTTATAAATTACACCACACACTTGTTTGGAAGAAATGGTCACAGACATGTATTTATTATGCCAATCAAAGTAGTGCCAGATCATAAGCCAATGCCAATCAAATCAATGCCAACTGAGAATATTCACATATGCAATGGCAAAACTTGGAAGAAAGTCAAATAATCAACCAGGCCATAGCATACCACTGTAGTCTCCATAAATGCTTAACCAACAGCTGAAGGGATCTACAACCAGATAACAGTGGCTGAAGGGGATCTGCCACTAGTGGGACCCCAAGCTGTGTCCACCAGCCTGCCCGCTACACCATAGGGTGGACCACCCAGAGAAGGGCAAAGCTGTCCAAGCCTGCACCCCTCCCCAGGCCAAGCATACTCCTTTGCAATTTTATTTTTTCAAGTCTGCACTTTGCCCACAGTGAGATGGCTTGTCTTACATCTCATCTTTCCCCCAAGCACATCTGACAACTTTGCCATTCCCTCTTTAAGGTTTTCTATAAAAAAGCCGTTGTTCCTGAATGTGACAAGTGAACTCCATCACTTCTGTACAGTTCGAGTTAACTGATATTAGTGTGGTGAAGTACCCAACCCCCTAGTTCTGTTGTCTAATGAATCTGTTGGTCAACGTCCTAGCCCTTTTCACTGCTCTGACATTATTTGCTCTTTGCTGGACTGGTTTAGGAAATATATCTGACTGCACATTCTTAATGTTCAGCCAAATCTGCATGGACCACTGACAAATTTTATTTTTTGAGGTACAACAATAGGCTGCTTGTCACAATAATCCCCCCTATGTAATACAATTAAACATGGCTCAGGTAATGAATTTGAATACTCTGTTTAAGCTGCCAGCAGGTGCCACCACTGCATTCCTCTCCTTCCCAGCCAATGAACCAGGATTTCTTTCTCTTTGAAACCCAGGTTACGCTCAGAATCACTCAATTCTCTGGCTGGATGGTACACGAAAGAATGCCTCAGAATCCACACTTCAGTCAACTGCTTTATGATACCTGCAAAACAGAATGCTGATTAGTCATCATGATCTGACATATCTTATGTAAGTTTGTGGTCTCTAACCTAGGTGCAGTACCTCAATTTCTGATGCATGTTTGTGTGGGCAAGTGATGCAGCTCCTGTTCTGAAGGAATGAGCTGTTAACTTGCTACTTTCAAGACCCAGCCTTACTATGGCTTTTCAGGCCTCCCTTGAACTGGTAACTAGGTTGCATAGTCTTTATGACCAAGAACAGTACATTACCTGGTATTTCTTAAACCATCTATGTCCTGTCCTCTTATCCTTCAGAGGCTCAAGCGTCTGCCATATTCCTTTCCCTAGCTAGCCCATTTTAGTCTTCATCACATGATCTCCTGCCCTCTCAGCACCCAGCTTAATATTACTAAGCTCTAGAACCCATGCAGTGTTGTCACTCTTATTCCACTACACTATCTCAGATATCCAAAATGAGCCACAAAATGCTATTAAGTGTGCTGCCTGAAAGAGCCAAAATTCATACTCCAAACTACATACCTTTCTCCGAACTCCCTTTAGTCATGCAAAAATTACTCAGCTTGATGGACTGATGCACATCTGCTCTCCTGACCTCCATTCTTAACAGCATTTGAGCATCTTTCTACCTACAAATGCTTGCATGGCATCCTGCCACCCTCGTACCCTTTGGTACCAAGTAATTGGTGCCATGTGTGCAACAGGACTTCACCTACACATACTCAACTTTTTTAAACTAAAAATGTAACTTAATAGTTGTGGTATAGGTAACTGTCATTTTACTTGCCACCCTGCATCAGCCCTTGTTTCTATAAAATGGAAAGTATATTTCTTATACTGTAATCAAGTAGTTGGGTGAAGTGCTTTCTCTATCACGCCTCATATCCATTTCTCATCAAGGTGTTGTGGAATCCCGTAAGGCTTTCAGTCTACTCTTGGCAACAAGTGCCTGAACCTGTCCCACTGAAAATAAGAAAGTGAGTCTGCAATAGCATTCCCCCTTATAGAATATGCTGTGCTCTGAATGTTATATTGCGTTGCCTGTATTTCCATACAAACTGCCTTTTTTTTTTTTTTTGCTTTTAAGCATTTGACTGCAACAATTATGTTACTCTCCATGTAAATGCAGTTTTCTCTATTCATGTATTACATTTTTGCATCTATGTATATGCACAGTTTCCTATATTCATGTATTTTGTATGTTATGCTGATTCTTTTAAACTGTACATACAAACCCTTGTAAAATGTCTATGCTAGGTATACAAGCTTCTCTCAAATTTTCTATGCAAATTTCTATGTAATTTGTAGTTTAATTCATTTGTACTATGTTTATGCTGTGTTAATAGTTTAATTAATTTTGTAATATGTTTATACTGTGTATTATTGTATATACTAAATGGGTTTCTTGCACTGCGGTGGTGGTGCTGCGGTAGCGTTGTCGCCTCACAGTTAGACGTTGCACGTTCGATTCTCAGAGCGTCTTCTGTGTGTCGACATGCGTGAATGGGCGTTCCTTTGCTGAAGGTTGTGTGTTAGGCCCAGCAAGCCAGCACGTAAAAATCTACTGCCAATCATTAGCGGACCGGAGTTCCGCTGTGGCGACCCCTAACCGGGAAAAGCCGAAAGATGGTTACTAAATGGGTTTCTTATGGAGCTTTTCTCACCAGGTCTCCACTGAAAATGGGATCTTCTTGGCCCAGCAGGTTATCCCAATAAACAAATACCAATAAATAAATAAATAAATAAATAATGACATATAGATTCAGAATTTAGTTTTTTTAATGTACAACCCTGACTAAGCCTGCCATTGGTCATTTGTGATCAGTGTTCTACCAAGGTAAAAAAGATAAAACAAAATACAATAAAATACATAAAACCCTGAAACTTCTTTACTTGCCTTGTGTTCCTAGTTCCCCTCTCCACATTACTGTATGGCTAATGGCTAGTTGACTACTCTCATAGTGTACCCCACAACATACTGTGGTTTTCCTGCAACTCTCAACCTGAAGTGTACTGTCCCATCTAGACAGATGCCAGCCTGTACTCATTACCATTCCTTAAAACAGAACTCTGCAAACCATTTCCCATTCAAATGCGTCCCAAAAAACTGATTTCACCTGTTATTCCTTTAAATTGTTACATTATTAATTCTGCATGACAAACTGCATAGTAATTCATGTTATCTTGATCTTAATGTAACACTGTGTGGTATTAATAAAGGATCTACTGTACTCACCCTGTGAAACTTGTTAACTCTTCTCAGCTGCTGCAGAAAACTGAACCACCATCTGTACTGGAAAGTAAAGCAACACTCCTCTTGTCACCACTCCAACACCCCCCTGATCACCACTCCAACACCCCCGTGGTCGCCACTCCAACACCCCCCTGGTCGCCACTCCAACACCCCCCTTTGTCACCTTCCATTTTGCTCCTTGAACTGCCTTAATCTCAACCATTCTGACTTAAACTCAGTTAAGGGGCTTAATTGTGAACCTCTGTGTAAAAACAGTAATGCTGGAGTATTAGGATAACAGTATTCAATTTAACCTTTCAAGGTACTGCTGCAAAGCCTAAGTTAGACTTGCTGCTACTGTTTCAGTGCATTACTACTAAACACGTGTCCACTGAGTAAGCACCAGATGTACCACACCAACATATGTGGTGTCATCTCCTCCTCAATAACAGGATATTCCAAACCTACAGTAAGACATCTTTCTCACTCTGGATCTTCACATTTATTTATTAATTTCTCTTCCCACCCTGTACAGACCCAGCAAATCCATTTCCTTTCAGGGTATAGATCCACTCCAGGAGTAAATATGTCTGCCTAACAAACAGGTCTCATTTAATTGCAGCTTATAACTAAGCCTAAACCCTGCCAGTCCTTTATCTTGTTAGCCAGTTTACCAAAAAAAAATGTTGACCTTAATGCCCACTGACTAAAGCTGAGTGGTATAATCTAAGGCTCCTGGATCTTCTTTTCTGCATGCAACATAATAAAACGTGTGAATGGTGCATGCAGACATGCACTTCAACTAAACATTTCATCTTGTTTCAACCAGAAAACCTTCACCCCACTGACCAATGCTGGGCCTCAGCCATATATCTGCAGCAGTTACCCCACTAAGCAATACTGCAAGAGCTGTTTACTGCCTTATCAAGCCTTCCTTAATACCCATATGCCTACTGTCTCTACCCTTATTCAGGTCTGCTGCAATGTCATGAAACTGGCTGTCACCAACCTTGATAATACCTTCAGAGGCAATAAAACTATTCAAACAGTCTCAATCTTTGATCCCACCAAGAACATAAGGGCCACATGACTAAGTAAATAGACTCTAGCAGTTTTACTTCATACTGCTACCCTGCATTTTTTTTAACTATTCAGACTATAAGCAGAAAATAATTTTAACTTTGCATTACTTTCTGAAAGTCTCTATGGTGTATTGCACTACTGTAAACTTCTATCTTTAGAACGTACAGTTGTGTACACTTACCATAAATGTAGATGTTCGAGTATATTCACTGTTGGAGTTATCACCTGTGGGTTATCCCTGCTGTGGAAGCCATCGACCAGCCCGAATACCAGAGTCAATGTTTTTCTGCGTTGGCTGCTGTCGCTTGCTGCTTGACGTCAGGTCGTCAGTGCTATAAAGGAAGGCAGCCAACGCAATTACATCAGTTTTTCCTTGCCCTAGCCAATCAGACGCCCAAGTAAATATGGTAAAGTGCTCCTGGTGGCTAAAAGCCACCATTAGAAACTTATGTCTCCCTAAAGAAAGAAAGAAGCTATAAGGGGGAAGGAGGGTGGGAAAAGTACATCTGTGTACACTTACCATAAATGTAGATGTGTAATCACTGTTGCAGTCATCACATTTGGGTTATCTGCTTGCAGCAGCCCTCAGTCGGACTGATTATCAAGGTCTTGGGCCCTGCGTCGGTTGCTGTCTCATCTTCCATGACGTCAGGTAGTCAGGGGTATAAAGCATGCAGCCGACGCCATTACATCACTTTTTCTTGCCCCGGATGTCAGGTGCCCCCCAATGGGAAATATATATATATATATATATATATATATATATACACAAGGTTATACCTCCAACAAAAAAGCAAATACACCAAAAAGCTTTTAAGCATAGTAAAGGAGAGTAGAGGTATAGCCAAAAGAAGTCAGGGGGCTGGAGGGAGGGTAACCAGGACTGCAACAGTGAATACACTCGAACATCTACATTTATAGTAAGTGTAGACAACTGTACTATGTTCTTCGTGTTTCACTGTTGCAGTCATCACATTTGGGTAGATTCCCAAAGCTAAGGATGGGAGGAGGAATTTAGATAGCATTACGACCAACTAT
The DNA here is from genome assembly GCF_019279795.1 of Protopterus annectens. NCBI lineage: Eukaryota > Metazoa > Chordata > Ceratodontiformes > Protopteridae > Protopterus > Protopterus annectens. The sequence goes on along the minus strand of NC_056748.1, from coordinate 444,880,001 downwards.
AAGGCCCTGCAAGACTGCAGTGGCAAAGCCAGCTCTGAATTTAGAGAAAACTGGTAAATGGTAATGTTTGGTGAAAGTATGTACAGTACTCCAGGTAGCAGCTTCTAGGATGTCCCTGGTAGGGACACCTCTGAGAAAGGCTGTAGAGGTAGATGCAGCCCTGGTTGAATGGGGTCTAATCCCCTATGGGATAGGTTTTCCATGGTGCTTATAGCAGAAATGAATGCAATGGCCTATCCATTTAGAAACAGCTTGCTTTGAAATAGCCTTCCCCTCTGCCCCTGCAGCAAATGCCACCAGCAGTTGTTTAGATTTCCTTTGAGGTTTAGTCCTGTCCAAGTAAAATCTAAGTTGTCTGTGTACATCTAAGGAGTGCAGTATCCATTCTCCTTTATTCTGTGGATTAGAAAAGAAGGTTGGCAAATGAATGGACTGATTAAGAGCCACACTGGATACCACCTTGGGCATGAAGGAGGGGTTGGTCCTGAGGGACACCCTGTCCGCATGAAAGATGATGAAAGGCTCCACTGCCTTAAGGGCCTGTAATTCAGATACCCTTCTTGCTGAAGTGATTGCTAAAAGGAAGGCTGTTTTCCAAGAAAGGAATTTTAACTCTGCACGTGTAACTGGCTCAAAAAGAGGAAGAGAGAGTTTTTCCAATACAAAGTCAAGGGCCCAGGCTGGAGTTGGGGCTCTCCTGGGTGGTCTTAGGTTTTTGGCCCTTCTGAGGAAATGCTTGAACAGTGGATGAGAGAAGAGGGGTGGGTTCTGTGTTGTAATGAGCTGAAATGGCTGAGACATGAATTTTGATGGAGGAAAAAGAAAGACCCTTGTGAAGCATCTCAGTTAAGTACTGAAGAATCTGAGGTAATCTGGGCGCTACTGTGCCCATCCCTTGAGTTTGGTTCCAGACAGAGAATCTTTTCCATTTTTCAGCATAAGATTTTTTAGTACTAGGCCTCCTTGCCTCCAAAATAACATCCAACACTTGTTTACTGAGGGATGGTAACAGAGAGATTAGGTAATTAGCCAGGCTGCCAGGTTCAGGGTTTGAAGCTGAGGGTGCAGAATCTGGCTCTCCTGCTGTAACAGCAGGGTAGGGGTCTGAGGCAGGTGCCATGGAGCCAGCAGTAAAACTGCGCAAGAGGGGGTACCAGTGTTGGCATGGCCAGTCTAGTGCAATCAGTATCGTCCTTGGTTTGTCCTGTTTGATATTTAGTAGTACTTTGGAGAGGAAAGGCATACATTGATAGATTCTTTCAGCTGAAGGACATAGCATCCACTTTCCAAGCTTGTTTGTGGGAAGTCCTTGTGCAGAATTTGTGCAATTGGTAGTTCTGGGGGGAGGTAAACAGGTCTATATCTGGGATCCCCCATTTGTTTATCAACATGTTGAAAGTCTTTGGTTCCAGTTTCCACTCGTGTGGGTCCATGAGATTTCTGCTTAGTTCGTCTCCCAGTGTATTTAGTTTTCCTGGCAGGAATTGAGCCTGTAGATGCACTTGGTAGCTCAAAGCTGTGTTCCACAGAGCCATGGCTGGTTTGCAGAGGGGTTAAGAATGGGTACCCCCCTGCTTGTTTATGTACCACATAACAGTGGTGTTGTCCGTCTTCACCATTAATTGTCCTAGAAGAATGTGGTCCTTGAAGGCGGTCAGAACATTCTGTACAGTTAACATTTCTTTTTGATTGATATGCAGGTGCATTTGACTTGGGTTCCATTTGCCCTGAATGCACATCCCTGCCAGGTGAGCCCCCCATGCACAGTCTGATGCATCTGTTGTTAGGGTTTGGGCGGCAGTTGGAAGAGTGAATGGTAGTCCCTTGTTTTGGTGGCAGGCCTCTGCCCACCAAAGGAACTCTAACCATAGGCAAGGTATGATAGGAATCATTGCTTCTAGATCCTGAGAATGTTGACACCATAGGCTTTTAGATACCATTGTAGTTTCCTCATATGCAGTCTTGCATATGGAATTAGTAGAATGCAGGAGGCCATGAACCCCAAGGCTTGCAGTATTGTGTTTTGTGGCCATTAGTTTGAAGTAAGTTGTCAAATGAATTTGTTTCTCTGGCGTGAGGAAAGCCATCTGGGAAGTTGTGTTCAAGCTTGCTCCCAGGAATATAATTTGTTGACAGGGTACCAGATGTGATTTATTTTCATTTATGGTGTACCCCAGACAAGTTATCACCTTTTGTACAAATGCCAGTTGACTCCAAAGTATGTCCCGGCTTTCTGCCTGAATTAGACAATTGTCTGGGTATGGGTATATTTGAATATTTCTTAGCCTGCAAAACGCAATGACTGGAGCTAGGCACTTTGTGAATAACCTGGGTGCAGTAGATAAGCCAAAGGGCAGTGCAGAGAACTGATAGTGCATGTATCCTGCTTTGAAGCATAGGTATCTTCTGCAAGATTCCCTGATTGGGATGTGCAGGTAGGCTTCCTTTAAATCCAGTGTTGCCAACCAGGCAACTTTGCCTAGTATAGTAAGTAACTGGTGAAGAGTTAGCACCTTGAATTTTGGAATCACCAAAAAGATGTTTAAAAAAGAAAGGTCCAGGATAGGACGCCATGAGTTGTCTTTTCTAGGTACCAGGAAAAGTCTTGAGTAGAAACCTTGTCCCTTTTCCGGTACAGTTTGAATAGCCTTTATGCTTAATAGAGAGAATACTTGCTTTTGAGCTTCTGCCCACTGATTTGAGGGTAGATCTGGCCAACCTTTTGGGGTTGGTAATGTGTGGAAGTGAAATCTGTATCCTTGGGAAACTATATTTAAAACCCATTTGCCCTGGGTAATGAGTTCCTAGTTTTTTGCCTGCAGAGCAATCTTTCCCCCCTAAAGGAGCAGTCATTTGTGAAGTGCTTGGAAGTTTTAAAGTTAAGTCATTAAGACAGTTTACCATAGGGGGAGTCTTACTACTCCCTGATTTGGAAGTGGGAGCACCCCACTGCTTTGTCCTGTGTGTACCTTGTGACTGAAGCCTGGGTGTTCTGCCGGTTCTGGGTTTGGACTGAGAAGGCCTGGAAGAGGCAGGAAAAAAACACTTCTTAGAGGGCCAATGCCTACTAAATCTTGGAGGCTGTACTTGTAGGGAATCTTTAACAGTCTGAATAGATTTAGCTTTTTCCTCCATCTTTTTAAGAACTTCTGCTTTGTTGCCAAACAGGTGGTCCTGATTTAAGGGAGCATCCAGCAAATTAGCTTTAACATGATCTGCAAAGATTGTTCCTTAAGCCAAGCATGTCTTCTAAGTACAGACCCCATGACAGCAGCCCTGGAAGATGCCTCTAGTAAATCAAAACCACATTGCAAAGTATGCTTTCCAACCTGTTCAGCAGAATGCATTAAATCCTGTAAATTCTTATTTTCAGCACAGTCAGGAATCAACATAATTTTCTATTTAAGCAATCCACTAATATGCTGCTGATATCTTAACATATGAGATTGGCAGTTTAAGGCCCTAATGGCCAAAGTTGCAGAAGTGTATACCTTCTTACCCCATCTATCCAGCACCCTGGAGTCTCTATCAGAGGGGGTAGGATTTTTGGCAGTAGTAGCCTTAATGCCCTTGGGTCCCTGTGAAATAGACTCAGGATCCGCAGTATGATTTTTAAAAAGGAACTCATGAGAGTCAGGAACCCTGTAATATCTATCAGGTTTTCTGGGAGCAGGAGGTAAAGAGTCAGGGGCCAAGCTAGATTCCAAAAAGGCATCATCAACAATGTCTAGTACAGGAGGGATAGCTAAAGGCCTGTGTTGGGGCAGGAGTAAGAAATCCCTAAGCCTGTTTTTAGAGTCAGAGTAATCCTAACTTTCCCAGCAAAAGTGCTCCCTAAGAGTATGCAGGGTTTCAACAAAAGAGAAATCCTCGGGGGGGGGGGGGGCAGAGGGAATAGAGTCCTCTGCATCAGAATCCTCATAGGTAAATAAGGGTAAATCCTGGTCATCAGAGGAAACAGAAATTTCAGAATCCTGGTCAGAAGTATCATAAGCAAATTCAGTCCTAGGTCTCTTAGAGGGGGAAGGTTGGCTTCCCCTGATTAAAGTAATAAGGTCTTCAGCCATTCTTATCATTTGTTTTTTAGGCATAGAGTCCTGGCCATGCAGTCTGGGCATCGGTTTTCTAGGCATGGTTCGAGTTTTAGTCCTTGAAGAAGAAGATGGCATTGATTTAATATGCAAGCCAGTAGGCCTGAATACACAATCAGAAGCCGGTGCCTGCACAGCGGCTCCGGATCCATGCAAGGTAGAGACATCCGCAGGTTCCACAGTTGAAGCATCTCACGGCATACCAGACTCCGAATGGGTCTCAGTAGAGGCCTGCGAATCTGAAGTAGCGAGTATCAGGGGCTGCAAAAGCGCCTTACTGAGTACTGGCAAACTGACGACTGGCTTAGGAGAAGCATCGTCGGCAGCTTTGGACCTAGGCGGCCTGTCTCTGTCTTTATCTTTGCATTTTTTCAGAATGTCAGTAGCCCAATGGCTTACCGAAGACATATCTGGATAATTGAGAATCCAAAAAATACGAAGCCAAACTCAGAACCACAAGAACAAGCCGTGAACGACTCCAGGCAGTCAAAAAAAGGTTTATTTAAGCGCTTTTCGTCAGTTTAATAAGCTGACTTCTTCAGAACATAAAATAAAGACCACTGACAGTTTGATCCTTATAAAGGCGTAACCCTCATTAAGGTATTCAAGCAGTAATTCAATTAGTCTAATTAACATGAAGTAAATTGAATTTTAAAAAGAGAACGAATGAATTTAAAAAGAAACTGTTTAAAAAGACAGTAACCGATTAATGGTAGCAAAGTGAACAACCTTGTAGGTGTGCCTACAACACAAATACATAAAACAATCTGTTGATGTGAAAGTGAATCCTGTGGAATGTGTTGCTTGTTGCAACCTTTAATAAACTACTATACCACAGTAATGTTGACTTTTATACAGCTTTAGAACCTTAGTTTTATTTTGTTTTATTTTACTGTTAAATCAAGGTTCTAAAGCTACCCATGTCGTTGGGTATAAGGTAAAAACCTCAAATACCCCAAAAGTTGTTGTAAGTTTTAAAAAACACGTTAGAAAACATGGTAAAAAATCAGTTTAGAAACTAGTTTAGAAAGAAAAATTAATGTCGTATTATTTTTATGTTTTTATATATTTATGTGTAATTGTAGAACAATAAGTAAGTATACTACAATATTTGATGATACTGAAAACTGCTACTAAGAGTTAATATTACTTAAATTAATGCTTAATGTTAATTAAAATAATATTCGCACAGCAGATTTTAAAAAATATAACAAAAGGTTAAAAACACACGGTTGTTTGTATGTGATGGTACTACAAAAAGCGCTACAAAGAGTGTATGAAAAGTGTGTTAAATACATGAAGGTGTGTAAATGTCACACATACCACATATACTTGATGAATTTCAAGTGATATTTTTTGAGTAATGTTATATTATAATAATTTTTAATAATTTTTATAATTTTTAATAATAATTGTTTATTTTTATGTATTGTATTAATGATTTAAATTATTTATGATAAGTTAGACATACCTAATGTCGTGAAAATCGTGATCGATTAGTTTTAATGAATTCATAATCACGTTTGATGGAACTAGCTAGTTCACGAAAATAATCATAACAGACGTGAAAACATAACAGACATTAAACCCATGAAAGACCTGAAAAACACATAATACATGTATGCATAATAAACAGAAACTGTATATATACACATAAATGTAGATTTCATAAAGGGGGTGTGTGTCAAGTGACAATATCTTCATCTTTTCAAACTAGTTAATTTTAATAGGCTTCCAATTGAAAAAGTCTCATTCAGTCCTGGGAAGCTGTATGCATTTAGTTTTACCTGCCATTTCAGTTCCAATTCTTCCAGTTTCAGATTTCTGGGACCCCCTCTCGGGTCGATTTTTACATGGTCAATCGCCATGAACCTGAAACTGTGATTTGGGTGACCTGCCGTATGTTTAGCAAGTGCGTTCTAGAGTTTCCCCTTTTTGATGGCATACAGATGTTCATACATCCTTTCACGTAGTCTTCTTTCAGTCTTACCAACGTAAAATGCTAAACAGGATGTACACTTAGCTAAATAAGTAATATGGTTGGTGTTACAATCAAATTTATTCCTTAACCTAAATTTTTGTTTGTTCAGAATAAAAGAATTACCCTCCTGGACGTGTTTACAATAATTACAATTGTGACATTTATACATTCCAGGGCATCTCACTATGGGTACATCATGTTTTTCTAACAAGTTTTTGATGTTTAGCCCTTTCCTGTAAACAATCATAGGGTGGTCACCTAGTTTTTCAAATAGGTCAGGTTGTATTTTAAACAAGTCCCAGTTTTTCTTCAATATAGATGAACACAAGGTGCTTTTTATATTAAAGGTAGTAATGAATTTAACAGTGCTTAGCTCGTTGTTTAATCGGCCACTAGTTGGAACATTACTCCCTTCTTGGTCACATAAGTTCTTGTCGACCAAGATGACACTGTTGTCGTTACTCAAGTTTTTAGTGTTGGTCTTCAGGAGGGGTAAATACACCTTATTGTGTCTTTTATCCATTACTTCCTGGACTATTGGGTCAAGGAAAGTTTCCAGGTAGTACCATCACATACAAACAACCGTGTGTTTTTAACCTTTTGTTATGTTTTTTAAAATCTGCTGTGCGAATATTATTTTAATTAACATTAAGCATTAATTTAAGTAATATTAACTCTTAGTAGCAGTTTTCAGTATCATCAAATATTGTAGTATACTTACTTATTGTTCTATAATTACACATAAATATATAAAAACATAAAAATAATACGACATTAATTTTTCTTTCTAAACTAGTTTATAAACTGATTTTTTACCATGTTTTCTAACGTGTTTTTTAAAACTTACAACAACTTTTGGGGTATTTGAGGTTTTTACCTTATACACAACGACATGGGTAGCTTTAGAACCTTGATTTAACAGTAAAATAAAACAAAATAAAACTAAGGTTCTAAAGCTGTATAAAAGTCAACATTACTGTGGTATAGTAGTTTATTAAAGGTTGCAACAAGCAACACATTCCACAGGATTCACTTTCACATCAACAGATTGTTTTATGTATTTGTGTTGTAGGCACACCTACAAGGTTGTTCAGTTTGCTACCATTAATCGGTTACTGTCTTTTTAAACAGTTTCTTTTTAAATTCATCCATTCTCTTTTTAAAATTCAATTTACTTCATGTTAATTAGACTTCAAGAAATATAGAAGAAACAAACTGGTAACCACGAGTTGGCCTAGTCGCGCCAAAACGCCAGATTTTGAAAAAATAGCTATTTAAGATTTGTGGCTGGACCTTGCATTTGTTGCAGATGTTAATTAGACTAATTGAATTACTGCTTGAATACCTTAATGAGGGTTACGCCTTTATAAGGATCAAACTGTCAGTGGTCTTTGTTTTATGTTCTGAAGAAGTCAGCTTATTAAACTGACGAAAAGCGCTTAAATAAACCTTTTTTTGACTGCCTGGAGTCGTTCACGGCTTGTTCTTGTGGTTCTGATATCTGGATAATTGAACTGAGTACCAAAATATTTAGAAGCATAAATATACTGACAACAAATAGTCCGTTGCTTAAATAAGGCACAAAACTGACATTGAGGTATGTCGTGGTCAGGGCCTAGGCAAGGAATACAGTACGAATGAAAATCTTTGTGAGGTATTTGCTTTCCACAAGAAATACAATTACTGACTTTTACTGACATCGGTTTAGAGCAACAAAAAGTTTCCCTAACGGGGTACTTAGCTTTAGTTGAAGACTTTGGTTCTGAAACTCGAAAATGAAAATTCTAGGAGTCGGCCGACCACCACTTGTGAAAGTACAGTTGTGTACACTTACCATAAATGTAGATGTTCGAGTGTATTCACTGTTGCAGTCATTACATTTGGGTAATCTGCTGGCAGGTTGCCCTCAGTCGGCCTGATTAACAAAGTCTTGGGTCCTGCGTCAGTTGCTGTCCCTTCTTCCATGACGTCAGGTCGTCAGGGGTATAAAACATGCAGCTGATGCCATTACATCAGTTTTTCTTGCCCCAGATGTCAGGTGCCCCCCAAATGGGGAGCAAAATATATATAAATAATATAAAACACAAAAATATATACGTCCAAACAAAAGCAAATACACAAAGAAGGCTGTTAAGTGTAGTAAAATAAAGGAGAGGCATAGTCAGAGAAAAAACAGGGGCTGGAGGGAGGGTAACCAGGACTGCAACAGTGAATACACTCGAACATCTACATTTATGGTAAGTGTACACAACTGTACTATGTTCTTCTTGTTTCACTGTTGCTGTCATTACATTTGGGTAGATTCCCAAAGCTAAGGTTGGGAGGATGGAATTATACAGTATTAGGACCAGCTATAAGGCCCTGCAAAACAGCAGTGGCAAAGCCAGCTCTGGATTTAGAGAAAATTGGTAAATGATGGTGCTTGGTGAAAGTATGAACTGAACTCCAGGTAGCAGCTTCTAGAATATCCCTGGTAGGACCACCTCTAAGAAAGGCTGTAGAAGTAGATGCAGCCCTGGTGAAATGTGATCTGATCCCCTGGGGGATAGGTTTTCCATGGTGCTTCTAACAGAAATAAATGCAATGGCTTGCTTTGAAATAGCCTTTCCCTCTGCCCCTGCAGCAAATGCTACCAGCAGTTGTTCAGATTTTCTTCGAGATTTAGTCCTGTCCAAGTAAAATCTAAGTTGTCTGTGTACATCCAATGAATGCAGAATCTGCTCCCCTTTGTTCTGTGGATTGGGGAAGAAAGTTGGCAAATGAATGGACTGATTAAGAGCCACACTGGATACCACCTTGGGCATGAAGGATGGGCTGGTCCTGAGTGACACCCTGTGCGCATGAAAGATGATGAAAGGCTCCACTGCCATACGGGCCTGTTATTCAGAAATCCTTCTAGCTGAAGTGATTGCTAAAAGGAAGGCTGTTTTCCAGGAGAGAAATTTTAAGTCTGCATAGCAGCTGGCTCGAAAGGAGGTAGAGCGAGTTTCTCCAATACAAAGTTAAGGTCCCAGGCAGGGGTTGAAGCTCTCCTGGATGGCCTTAAGTTTTTGGCCCCTCTGAGATACTGCTTTAGCAGAGGATGAGAGAAGGGAAAGGGGGGTTCTGTGTTGTAATGAGCTGAAATGGCTGAGCCATGGATTTTTATGGAAGAGAAAGATAGGCCCTTGTGAAGCATCTCAGTTAAGTATTGCAAAATCTGATGTAAATTGGGCGCTGTTGTGCTCATCCCTTGAGCTTGATTCCAGGCACAGAATCTTTTCCATTTGTCAGCATAAGATTTTCTAGTACTAGGTTTTCTCGCCTCCAAAATGACATCCATCACAGGTTTGCTGAGGGAATTTAAGTGATTAGCCAAGCTGCAAGATTCAATGTTTGGAGCTGAGGGTGCAAAATTTGGTTGTTCTGCTGAGACAGTAAGGAAGGTGTCTGAGGCAGGTGCCATGGAGAAAGTTGACACAAACTGCCTAGGAGTGGGTACCAGTGTTGGCGAGGCCAGTATGGAGCAAGCAAAATCATTTTTGGTTTGTCCTGTTTGACTTTTAGCAGAACTTTGGAGAGCAAAGGCAGAGGGGGAAAGGCATAGACTGAAAGGTTTTCCCAGCTGAAGGACAGAGCATCCACTTTCTAGGCCTTTTTTGAGGAGTTCTTGTGCAAAATTTGTCCAACTGGTAGTTCTGGGGTGAGGCAAAGAGATCTATGTCTGGGCTCCCTCATTTGCGTATCAACATGTTGAAAATCCATGGTTCCAGTTTCCATTCGTGTGGGTCCATGAGATTTCTGCTTAGTTCATCTGCCAAAATATTCAGCTTTCCTGGCAGGAATTGAGCTTGTAGTTCTACTTGATAGCTCAAGGCTGTGTTCCACAGTACCATGGCTTGTCTGCAGAGGGGGTAGGAATGTGTACCCCCCTGCTTGTTTACGTACCACATAACTCTGGTGTTGTCCGTCTTTACCATTAGTTGCCCTGGATGAAGGTGGTCCTTGAAGGCTGTCAGTGCATTCTGTACAGCTAGTATTTCTTTTTGATTGATATGCAGGTGCATTTGATTCGGGCTCCATTTGCCCTGAATGCACTTCCCTGCCAGATGAGCCCCCCATGCACAGTCTGATGCATCTGTAGTTAGAGTTTGGGTGGCAGGGGGTGGTGTGAATGGCAGTCGCTTGTTCTGGTGGCAGAACTCTGTCCACCACAGGAACTCTAGTTGCAGGCAAGGTATGATTGGAATCATTGTTTTCAGGCTGTGACAATGCTGACTCCATAAACTTTTTAGGTACCACTGAAGTTTCCTCATATGCAGTCTTGCATATGGAATTAGAAGAATGCAGGAGGCCATGAACCCCAAGGCTTGCAGCATTTGTCTTGCAGATAGCAGGGTTTTTGTGGCCACCTGTTTGAAGTAAGTCACCAACTGAATTTGTTTTTCTGGCATAAGGTAAGCCATCTGGGCATGTGTTTTCAAGCTTAAATGCCAGATGCTTCAGAAGAATGGCCTTGTTTTCTGTCTGAATTAGACAATCGTCCATGTATGGATATATTTGAATATTTCTTTGCCTACAAAATGCAATTACTGGAGCCAGGCACTTTGTAAAGACCCTGGGCGCAGTAGATAAGCCAAAGTGTAGTGCAGAGAACTGATAATGCAAGTAGCCTGCTTTGAAGCAGAGGTATCTTCTGCAAGATTCCCTGATTGGGATATGCAGGTAAGCCTCTTTTAGATCTAGGGTTGCCAACCAGGCATCTTTGCCTAGCATAGGAAGTAAATGGTGAAGAGTCAGCATCTTGAATTTTGGAATGTCCAGAAAGGTGTTTAGAATAGACAGGTCCAGAATTGGACGCCATGATTTGTCTTTTCTGGGTACCAGGAAAAGTCTGGAATAAAAACCTTGACCCTTTTCCTCTTCTGGTACTAGCTGAATAGCCCCCATGTTTAAGAGGGAAAGTACTTGTTTCTGAGCCTCTGCCCACTGATTTGGGGGCAAGTCTGGCCATCCGCTTGGAGTTGGCAACGTGTGGAAATGAAATCTGTATCCCTGGGACACTATATTTAAAAGCCATTTGTCCTGGGTTATAAGTTGCCAGTTTTTTGCATGAAGTGCCAGTCCCCCCCCCCCAAAAGGGGCAGCTAAAAGGTAAGTAAGTGCTTGGTAATTCTAAAGGAAAGTCATTGAGACTGTTTACCATAGGGAGGTGTCTTGCTGTTTCCAGATTTGGAAGAGGAGGCACCCCATTGCTTAGTTCTGAAAGTCCCTTGGGACTGAAACCTGGTGGTTTTGGAATGTCTGGGTTTGGCCTGAGAGGCTCTAGATGGAAATGGAAAGGACCAGTTCTTAGTAGGCCAGTGCCTACTAAATCTTGGTGGTTGTACCTGTAAGAATTCTTTAACAGTTTGCATAGATTTAGCTTTATCTTCCATCTTTTTTAGAACTTCTTCAGCCTTATTGCCAAACAGACGGTCCTGCTGCAAAAGAGCATCCAACAATGTTGCTTTAACATGATCAGGCAGAGATTGCTCCTTAAGCCAAGCATGCCTTCTAGGCAAAGACCCAGTAACAGCAGCCCTGCAAGAGGCCTCCAAGGATTCAAAACCACATTGCAAAGTATGTTGTCCAACTTGTTCAGCTGAATTCAATAAATCCTGTAAATCTTTATTTTCCACACAGTCAGAAATCAACATAATTTTCTGTTTAAGCAGTCCCATGATATGCTGCTGATATTTTAGCATATGGAATTGACAGTTTAAAGCCCTGATTGCCAAGGTTGCAGAGGTATAAACCTTTTTACCTCATCTATCCAGCACCCTGGAATCTTTATCAGAAGGGGTAGGGTTTTTAGCAGTAGAAGCCTTAATGCCCTTGGGCCCCTGAGAAATGGTTTCAGGGTCCGCAACAGGATTTTTGAAAAGGAATTTGTGGGAGTCAGGAACCCTGTAGTATCTGTCTGGCTTACAAGGGGCCGGACGCAGAGAATCAGGGGCCATACTGGATTCTGAAAACACAACATCAACAATGTCTAGTACAGGAGGTATAGCCAAAGGCCTATGCTGTGGAAGAAGAAGAAAATCCCTAAGCCACTTTTTGGATTCAGAGAAATCTTGACTTTCCCAGTGGAAATGCTCCTGTAAGGTATGTAAAGTTTCCCCAAAAGAAGAATCTTCATTAGGAGAAGCAGAATGAATGGAATCCTCTGCATCAGAGTCCTCATAAGAAGGAATGGAAAAATCCTGTTCATTACAAGAGTCAGAAGAAACAGAATCCTGTTCAGAAGATTCATAGGCAAGTTCACGCCTAGGCCTCTTAGAAAGGGGGGGTTGACTACCCCTGATTAGAGTAATTAAATCTTCAGCCATTTTGATCATTTCTTTTTAGGCATTGGGGCCTGAACATGTGGTCTGGGGCGTCATTTTTTTACACATACAGCGATGTTTTGGCCTTAATATTGAAGGAGGTGTCGGTTTAATATAAAAATCTGTAGGCCTGAATACACCCTCAGAAGCCAGTGCCTGCACAGCGGCTCCAGGCCCATCCAAGGTAGAGATATCCGTGGGTTCCATAGGTGAAGCATCTTGCAGCATACCAGACTCCGAATGGGTCTCAGTAGAGGCCTGCGAATCAGAAGTAGCGGGTATCAGGGGCTGCAAAAGTGCTTCACTGAGTACTGGCGAACTGGCGACTGGCTTAGGAGAAGCGTCGTTGGCAGTTATGGACCTCAACAGCCTGTCTCTGTCTTCTTCTTTGCGTTTTTTCGGTATTCCGGTAGTCGGATTGCTAACCAACGTCATTTCTGGATAATTAAACCGAGAACCGAAATATTTAGAAGCAAAAATGTACCAACGATGGATAGTGCACTTATTAAACAAAACACAAAACCGACAACAAGGTACGTCATGGTCAGGGCCTAGGCAAGGATTACAGTACAAATGGAAATCCTTATGAGGTATTTGCTTCCCACAAGTAATACAATTATTAACTTTTACTGACATCGGTAAGGAGCAAGAAAAAGTTTCCCCAACAGGGTACTTAGCTTTTTAGTTGAAGACTTCGGTTCTGAAACTCGAAAACGAAAATTTCAAGAGTTGGCCGACCAGCACTTGCGAACTGCTTCTACTTCGGGCACCGCACAGCAAGAAAGACTGATGTAATGGCGTCGGCTGCATGTTTTATACCCCTGACGACCTGACGTCACGGAAGAAGGGACAGCAACCGACGCAGGACCCAAGACTTTGTTAATTCAGATGACTGAGGGCAACCTGCCAGCAGATTACCCAAATGAAATGACTGCAACAGTGAAACATGAAGAACATCTGCTTCTGCTTCGGGCACCGCACGGCAAGAAAAACTGATGTAATGACGTTGGCTGCATGTTTTATACCCCTGACTACCTGATGTCATGGAAGATGAGACAGCAACAGATGCAAGACATTGATAATCAAGCTGACTGAGGGCTACTGCAAGCAGATAAACCAAATGTGATGACTGCAACAGTGAGACACGAAGAACATCCAGGAATGCAACAGTGAATACACTCAAGCATCTACATTTATGGTAAGTATACACAACTGTACTATGTTCTTCGTGTTTCACTATTGCAGTCATCACCTGTGGGAGGATTCCCAAAGCTGAGGAAAGGGGTGGTAGGATTAGTAAGAGACCTAGGAATGGGTCAGCAAGCCCTGCAGAACTACAGAGGCAAACGCTACCCTAGCCTTAGAAAACAGAGGTAGGTGGCAATGCTTGGCAAAGGTATGGACAGAAGTCCAGGTGTCAGCTTCCAGGATGTCCCTGGTGGGATCTCCTCTGAGGAATGCTGTGGAAGTGGAGGCTGCTCTAGTGGAATGGGTTTTAATAGACTTGGGGGGGGGGGGTTCCCATGCATTGTGTAGCAGAAATGGATACAGTGTGATGTCCATTTGGAAATGGGCTTCCCCTCTTCTCCTGGGGCAAAGCTGACAAGTAGTATTTTGATCAGTACCTTGGGAATAAGAGGCAGAGGAGGGAATGCTTACACAAAGAGGGTGTTCCAGGGGAAGGTCAAGGCATCCACCTTCCACGCTAGGTGGTAATACTCCCCGGTACAGAATATTTTCAGCTGATGGTTGAGATGTGAAGCAAAGAAATCCACCTCCAGAGTCCCCCACTCCCGAGTGAATTGTAAAAAGATTTTTCTCTGGAGCTGTCATTCATGTGGGTCCAGTAATTTTCTGCCTAAGTGGTCTGCCAGGGTGTTGTTGGTCCTTGGTAGGTATTGGGCTATCAGGTGTAGTCCCATGGAAGAGGCTGACAGCCTCTGGCTAGCCTGCTTAGAGGGTAGTACTGGGTCCCTCCATGTCTGTTGATGTACCACATTACTGTGGTGTTATCTGTTTGATAAGGAGAACCCCTGGCTTGAGATGGGTTTGAAGGCTGTCAGAGCCTTTTGTGCTGCCATTATTTCCTTCTGGTGATGTGTAACAGAAGGTGCTGGGCATCTCAAAGACCTTGGGTGCACCTGCCTTCTAGGTGAGCTCCCCAAGCTATGTCTGAGGTGTGAGTGGTAATGGTCTGCCCGGTTGGATGGAGAGTGAAGGAAAGACACCTGTTCTGGGCACAGGCCCCTGCCCACCAGAGAAACTCTGCCCTTATACAGGGGATCAGAGAACTGAAAGTGTTGTGAGTCTGCTCTGAAGCAAAGGAATTTCCTGCAGGATTCCCTTATGGGGATGTGGAGGCAGGCATCTTTTAGATTTAGGGTAACTAACCAGGCATTTTTTGTCAGCATAGGCAGCAGATGTTGCAAAGTTAGCAGTGTGAATTTGGGGACCACCAGGAAGGTGTTCAGAATGGACAGATCCAGGATGGGGCACCAAGTGCCCTCTTTTCTGGGAACAAGGAAGAATCTGGAAAAAAGCCTTTGCCTGTTTGATCTGAGGGGACAGGTTCTACTGCCCCTTGGGATATGAGAATTTGGACTTGTTTCAATGCCTCTGCCCACTGATTTGAAGGTAAGTCTGGGTACCCTCTTGGAATGGGGGGGTTCGTTGAAGGAGAATTGGTATCCCTGAAAAATTATCTTTAAGACCCATTGGTCCTTTCTTACAGAAAGCCAATTTTCTTTGCAGAGGGAGAGCCTTCCTCCTAGTTTTTTTGTGAGAGAAAAGAGGGCAGTGGGGGAGAGGGAAAAACATTGACTCTAATATTCGGGCCAGCCAAGGGCTACCACAGCAGGGATAACCCACAGGTGATGACTGCAACAGTGAAACATGAAGAACATGTATAAACTGTATCCTTGGTTTGCTAAAGCTTGATAAAACAGGATGATTATTATTATCATTATGATTATTATTATTAGTAGTAGTAGTAGTAGCAGCAGCAGTAGTAGTAGTAGCATTACTTCTTCAGATACCATTCCAAACAAGAGATTGGTCTTCATTTACTGATTTGCAAAATCCAACCACTTCAAGGTACAACTACACGTGCCTGCTGATCTGAAATGTCGTTTATTTGCCAAAACTAATGTTGTATGATGTCACCTTTAGTTATTCACCCAGTTGCCAACAAAAGGTGGGCAGGTCACCAGGATGTATACAGACCTCACCCATGCTCCAAATAAATACCTGCAGAAACACAGACAAGCGATTTAAAGAGGAATAGCAATTACCATACAATAAGCTAAACAGTATACCCAGTATGTCTCAACTTGCATGCCAGCACAGAGTTATACAGCAAGGTAGATCCCCTATGCAAATGCTAGATCAATCCCCTCTTTTGTCTTTATTGTCCCACCTCCCAGTTTGACTTTTTCATCACTGATGACCACAGCTGGTCAATAATGCCAGATGTTACAGCTTCTTGCCTCTTATTGCTCAGACAATGCACATTGACACAGTATCTGTGGGCCTATTAAATTTGAAGTGCATTACATTAATATTTCTAAATTCACTGATTTTGACTTTTGTCTCTCCATTAAGTTTGGTTTTGCCCAGAATTCTTAAACCAAGTAATTAAGAAATATGATGCAACTTTCTGCTGGAAGACACAGAGAACCCTCATTCTACCATTTGGAGATTTTTTTTTAAATTATATATATATATATATATATATACATATACACACACACACACACACACACACACACACATATATATATATATATATATATATATATATATATATATATACACTTACTACATTCCTAAGTAAATTTAAAGTACGATTTGCTTCCACCCAAGTTTTCTTGTTTTGTATAAACACGTACATACATTGGCACAGGTGCCCCTCCCTTCACTCTCCTAAACATATGGATGCACACATACACACAGACACACACACACACACCTACCTTACCTATCCTCTAAGTAACCCTCTACTGTGACCTCCTCAGCAGACCGGTCCACACAAAGAAATCAGTGATGATATTTTTGACATGTATGTGCATGCATGCACATACGCACACACACACACACTTTGCAACACTCATATCTCTGTACACACTCACATACGCAGCCACACATATACATACATACATACATACATACATACACACACACACACACTCAAACACACACACACACCAACTGTCCACTAAACTCCCTAGCACGTGCTTCTAACAGAATCAGGAGAATGCAAGCTTTTGGTTGTGTCCATTAACATGGGCAACAAAGGTAACTCTCTGAATCTCTCATCTGCATATTTCCAGGGTAACAGCACATGGCTAATTATTATAGGCTATGCCTCTGGAATACCTTTTTTGCATCTGACATAGGCTGCAGAAACAACCCACCATAAAGATGCACCACAAGGTGCTAAACGCAGTGGCAGGGCTGTCGATGAATAAAAAAAAAACATTACAGAGAGGTTTACACCTTGCATTTACCCTTCTGAATTCAATCCAGTGTATTGTAAAAACTATTTCTTTTGTAATAATTGTTGCAATGACAGTTCTACATATCTTACGACATGGGTATGGTTCTTGTTCATACTATGACTGTTTAATTTTTATTTGTAATAATATTTTTTGTCTACTAATACCATTGTTACATTTTACAGTGTTTTGTATTTTCTCCACAGTTACTTCTGAAAATGGATCCTGCCCAGCAGAGTTAAGAAAA
Organism: Protopterus annectens; assembly: GCF_019279795.1. Classification (NCBI taxonomy): domain Eukaryota; kingdom Metazoa; phylum Chordata; order Ceratodontiformes; family Protopteridae; genus Protopterus; species Protopterus annectens. Next base: position 444,862,842 of record NC_056748.1, on the reverse strand, counting down.
TGTAAATACATATTACAGATTATAAAAAACAACATATAATTAACTAAAACCATAAAGCGGGATTATATGAGTGTAAGTAAACAAATCAGACTAAAAGAAAGCAATATGGCCAATCAGTAAGAATTTTGGATAAACAGTATACCAGTAAAGAAAATATCAAATAATAAACTAGAATGTTAAAGCTTTTAGTTCCAGCAGCAATAAATCTAACAGAAGAAATGAAAATAAAAGACAATACAAAGCAATTAAATGCTAGAATACAATCATAAATAAAAAGCACAGCTAAAGAAACAATACAGGCAACAGCTGAAATTGTGAAAAGTACAAGCTCCAGAAATAAGCAGATACAGTAAAGTACCTGCCATTAAAAACAATGCATCTTACACTTCAAGAGAAAACAGGAAAAGCCAGGGGTGCCAAGAAGATCTAACAGCAACAAGGGAGGATCCTTGGGTATCAGGGTAAAAGAATAGAACATAATCCTGCAACTTGTTTGAGTTTCAGGCATGTAAATCTATAGAGAAAAGTCAAGTGGCCCTAAAAAAGTTCTCAGCAACTCACAAATCAAAGGTGAAGAATTGCACACTAAAAGTGTTACACAAGGCTACACTAAAGATCCTGAGGTATACACTCCAGAAATGCAGTAATGATTCAAGTCACTGCACTCCAGGTAGCAATACAATTATATCACAGTCCGTGTGGGTGTAAATTACCTGAAAAATACATATCTTACTGGACTATATGAAAACAGACATTATGTATCTCTGAGTATGTCTCACAGACAGGTATATGTACTGCACTGAGCAGCATTCTACCTTTACCAAGGGTGATGCCACAGTATGAAAATAAAAAAAATGATTGATTTTAATAACTGGCTTAGTTTCTGGTGTCACTCCAAAGGGATCCATTATCTGTCAGCATGGAAGGACATGGTCAACAGACCATTTTGTTTTTCTAAGAATGAGCTGCACCAGTCCCACTAAAGTTTTGCATATTGGTTAAAACTTTATTCACATCCTGAAAGCCTTTTTTAGGCAATGCCAAAAGAACACAATGACTAACATAGTGAAAACATCTCCCCAACTGCCTTAAGATGTTACTGTTCAATACTAGGAGCCTAAACACAAAACTCTACATCCCTTCAAGCTCTCCTCGCTCTGGAGAATGTAGACATCTGTGCTGTCACAGAGACTTGGTTTAAATCCATAGAAAGTACTTTGGCAGTGCAGGGTATAGTGTCTTCTATGCATTTAGACCAACAGGGGCACAGACTGGGGCCAAAGTTAGAGGTGCCTCGATCTACATTAGCAAAAAACATACCTCCAGGTTGGTTAAACAGGATGATACCATGAAGCTTATCCATGTGCAAGTCATAACAGATAAGGTCCCTCGCCATATCATGGCTAGCTACATGTCACCATCTATGCCCAAAGAGTCTCACAACTCTTACCTAAACCTACTAGAGACACTCTTCATCCAACCAAACACCCTATTCATGGGTGACTTTAAATATCCCTCTAATGTCTGGGAAAATTACACTGCCACAACCTCATAGGCACAACTTTTCCTGAATTTTATTAACACAAACCCTCTGCAACAGACAGTGCACTCCCCAATCAGATAATCAAACATACTGGATATGGTATTCACCAACAGGAGAGAGCAGTGCACACCCCTCGTGTCACATCTTGACTAGTCAGGCTGGATCACAAAGCTGTCTCCTTTAAAGTAAAAACAAATGGAGAAAACCCAGCTAAATCAATAACAGTTAGGAACTACTTTAAGGCAAACTAGGGCCTATTAAGTGACAATTCAAGGCTCCCCTAACACCAAGAACACAACTACCTATACAGAATTATTCAGACAGTCCCTGTACAAACATGTGAATGGCTGCACAGAGGCTGAGTACCTACCAGAAGTAAACCAAAAACAAATTACACTGCTGGAATCCTCAATAGGGTATACAATAAAACAATAAAATCCATGGTCAGAATCAGGAAGAGCAACTCCCTTAAAGACAAGTGTTCTCTAATACAACTAAACAAGAAACAAAGAGGTCTAATTAAATCTAATAAGGTTAAGATATCCTCAGAGGCTCAGCAAAATCTCAAGACCTTCTTCAGCTGTGCCTGAAACCTTAAAGGTAACACACTGCAATGTGTTGAAGTGGTGATATAACAGTTCCACCTTCACCGATCAGGGTAACATAGCAAATCTAGTAGATAAATAATTCAGCTCAATCCCCTCCCCCCTCCAGGTCCACCAGGTGAAATCCCTTTCAACATACTTCCCCCAACTATAAGAAGGGACCATGTGTGGGCAGCACTCACTAAAGCCAAGAACACTGCCTGTATGGGTCCAGACAACATCCCTGGACGGTTTGACACAGACAAATTAACGGTGCCAAAGTAAAGGCATAAAATTCAGTGCCAAAAAATGCATTATAATGCCCTTTGGGAAACAGTCAACCAAAATGAATTACTCCATTAATAAAACACCCCTAGGAATAGACCTAGTAGTAAAGGGTCTGGGAACAAATGTTGACAGCAATCTGACCTTTGACCAGCATGTTATCTTAGATAGTAAGAAAATCATTCTATGATGCCCAACTTATAAATAAAAGTATGGCATCCAGGTCCAAGGAAGTTTAAGTCCCACTCTACTTGGCCCTTATTAGACCTATGATCGAGTACAATGGCCCTTTTAGCACATACCTAATCAGACTCTTGAAACTGCTGGAATGCCCACAAAGGTTTTTCACTAGGAAAATTCAGGGCATGGATACCCTGTCCAACAATGATTGGCTAAAGTTTGTGTCTCTATATTCAGTCTCCTACAGACTGCAAACAGGGGACCTTTGCTTGTTTTACAGGGCTTCCTTAGACCCAGTCCTGATGGATCTGCTGCACGCATGCAAAACAAAGAGCACAGAAACACTTGATCCAGGGATCTGAACTTCACTAGTGACATAAACAGAACTTGATGGACAAACAGATACATGTCCCAAAGGATCCTCAAGCTTGGAATACGTTCCCCATCCATGTAAAACAGAGTTCATCCCTGACCCTATTCAAATAAAACCTTGACAATCTGGATGGGAAAATGTAAATTACTCCCAGTCCTGCCCCCATGTCCATGTATGGACAAAGGCCATCAATAAGAAAAGCATCATTCTAATTAACCCCCTAACACCTTCGCCCATGCAAGTCCCTTAGTTACCTCCCTACTAACATCTGCCCCATATAGATATCCATGGTACTTGAGACGCAAATGGTTTGGGGTGTAAGACCAAGCTTGTAAGAGTCCTAGAGTTTGTTAGCCTAGTAACAACCTATGAGCAGTCTTTGATGAATGACACTACAAAGCACCACAAGCAACAGACAATCCTGGTACCAGGCAGACTGAGGTAAAGTCTGAAAACCTTCCTTTGACAGCCACAAAAAACCTAGACAATTTCCCTAAATATCAAAGCCAAAAAAAAACATTATCAGAAGGACACAAACGCTGCCAACAACTGAATAAAACAGGGTCAAAACACTGCTACTCACAATAAAATAAAAGGTATTTCCAAAAAACAGGTGAAAAGATGTCTAATGCAAAGCAAAATATGAAGAAACATATGTCAAGGTGGCACCAACATGCTAGAGTCAGACTGAAAGTTACAACAGACAGGAACAAAAAAACAAGATGGTACTGGCTTAGTGGAGGGTTGGACTGCCACCAACACCCAAAGCTTGAAGGGGTGAGTTCAGAGTATCTTCTCTAGAAGCTCATCATAGCCTGATGAACAGAAAAACAGCTGGTGAACCCTTAAGCATTAGAAAATCCAGGGAAGCAAAGTCAGCAATAGCAAGTTAAATCACTGCCAACATTTAAGTGGAGTGGGGAACAATAATTTTATGCAGAGCACAGCAAAAGAGATAGAACTTTCAGTTGGCACCAATAGCTTTGAATACAATATGTAGAGACAAAAGAGTGGATGTAAAAGGTAGTTCTTACTGGATGTAAAAGGTAGTTCTTACTGAACACTCACAAAGGAGAATAGTTCTGAGTAGCAGTAATTATGGCAGTAAACACCATGAGTAATGGGCCAGAAGGACCCGCCATAATGGATAAGCTGGCCAGGTCAAATAGGGTGGTAATGGGGTAAGGATGCCAAAAGCCTAGGGCCTTCCTCACCCTACAAGGACATTTCTTTTTCCCGATAAACTGGGCTGAATTGAAAGAAGAGTGAGCAGTGGGGCCATCAAATAAGTCCTTAACTTATTAACACATCTGAGTCATGCAATGTCACACCTCTAGCAGCCTATAAACACCTTTACATCCCAGAGCATTTTCTGTAAAAAAAAAAAAAAAAAAAAAAAAAAGTTACGAACCATGAGTCAAACAAATGCACTCATCTTGTGAATAGTACAGTGACCGTAGACAGTGCATTCACAATCTTTACATCAGAACAGTAAATATTATAATTCTCTCAAACTCATAATTCAATTGACTTCCAAGATGGTTGCACATTGAATATCAGCTTAATTTAATCTCTCCCAGTGTGAAAACAGAAACTCAGAAGAAGCGGTCAGAGTTGGGAGATGGAGATGAGGAATAAAACCAGCAACTTGGAAATTAATGAATAAATGTGGGATTAACAAGCATCAATCACATTTGTAAAATATAGCTGAACAAGAAAAACTGGAAATGTAGGACTTTCTGTAATTTGTTAAACTCGTAGAGGATACCAACGCATTTGCCCTACTTCATGTCATTAATGTCTGAAAGAAAATTAAAGGAAAGGGAAAAGGAGGGAAAGAGGTAACTGTAATTAAAACAATTTTTGTTCACAACAGTATTTTAATGAAACATTTCATGGCATAAACTGCATGTTATACAGTACAGCATTTTTATTTATTTTGTGTGTTATAAGGTTACTAAAGTAAACAGGCACCTTTTTTCTTCTTTCTTTCTTCTTTTTTTAGTTTTAAGAAATGTAGGCATGCAATGTCAAAACATAAGAAAGCCTTGATAAAAGCATGTTTAAAATACTAGCCTGTAATCTTGGGTTGCTGAGGTGGGAGTAGGGTATAAATGTATACAGATCATGATATAAGCAAAGTTGATATGCTTTTTCTTACTTTTGCACAGGAGAATGACTGGATTAAGGCCCTTGGTTTGATCTTACAATAAGTTTTAAGTGGAAGCAAGTAAATAAGAAAACACTGAATGTAAAGAAAAGTTTCATTTATCAAATAAATGTTCATAGTGTAACATGAGAAGCTTGTAGCAGAGTTCATCTAGGAATCTGGTTCTTACGTTTCAATGGAGACAAGCTGATAACAGGGCAATACTTTAAGGTTAAAAGTTAATGTTTTCTGAAAGCATTCAAGATGTGTTCCACATCTGGTACCAGAGTAAAGATAAGAGCAGACAGCACTTAGTGTAAGTAGAAGCACAGGATGTACCATTCTTAGCATGGATACCCTCAATTACAGGTCATTAAAAGCATCCAGTGTAGGTGTCAATTTGGACCAATTCTCCTATTATGAAGTTACATTTTTTTTGAAGATTAATATAATTTTTTGTGTCTGTATTAAGTTAATAGGTTATAGGGGTATTCTGGGATTTTTTCAGGGTTTTCATTAAACCAAAAAGTCTTTTCAGATGTGATATAGGTCCAAACAGACATGATAAGAAACAACTGTATAAAATATCAACCTGCAAAACCTTAGTGCATACATGTAACATAAAAGGTGAATGGAATGTGAATTGACTCACAGGTATATATAAAAAAAAAAGCGTAGTGAACTATATCAAGAAACACAGAGTGCGGGACTTCCAGGATGGCTGCACACTGAGTAATAGCTTATTTTTAGCACACCCAGTGTGAAAACAGAAACTCAGCAGAGAAGGCCAGTAGACTTGTGTTTATGGGTAAATTTCAGTAACTGGTTAGTAAGTGCACTGCCTGGATGCCAGGAATAAAGAAATACAAAAGACCTGGAAAGGAAGAAACACCGACTGGTGAAAATTCTTCAGCTGTTCAGCAAAAAACAATGCAATCTTCAGACATGACTTCCAACAATCTACAGGAAGATATAAGACAAGTGCATACAGACCTAGTTAAAATAAACAACACATTGATGGAGTATATTAACACAAACAACAAAAGGCTGGGAAAAAAGTAGGAGTTTTAAACAGATATTCAGATGAGATGATAAAACTGGAAAAATCAGAGGTTGAAATGAAGACAATGGTGGCTGAATATGAAACTGCCCAGGAAGAGATGTTTCAAAAATAATAGAATTAAAGGATACAGCACGTAGGGAAAACCTGAGATTTTCAGCTATACCACAGAAGCTGGAAGGAACCGACTGCATTAATTTTATGAAAGCACAAATAAGAAACTGGACTGGTATTCCACAGCAGAAATTGTTAGTTGAAAGGGAACATCATGTGTATATTCCAAACCTAGCTATAAGAAATCAACCTAGGCCTTTAAAAGTAAAGATGTAATCCTACCAGCAGAAAGAGTTGAGTACTGTGGCAGAAGGGCAAAATATTGAAAGTGGGAGACAGCAGAGTGTTTGTGGAGAATAATTACTCATTGTACAACAGGCAAAAGAGAAGTCAATTTGTTCCACTATTCAGAGAATGTCAAGACACAGGTGTGAAATTCAAACTGCTGTACCTTGCTTCTTTTAAGATATTCTTCCCTGGAATAACAAAATCATTTTTGATGAAGTACATACTAAGGAGGAAATACAAAAGTTTGTCCAACAAAAAACAGGAGGAGATTCTGCTTCTTGTTCCTCTGGTAATAAAGACAACAGAGAGACTGTACCTATGAAACCTTTTCCGGTATTTCAATGGAAAATGTTGGAGAAAAGGAAGGGACCACAAGAGTTGACTAGAAGAATCGAGAGTATGTTGGAAATGAAATGGAGGCAGGATTTGGGTGATTAGAAGAGCAGTAACAATGTGGGATTACAATGCAGTAATTATATTTGTGAAATATGACAGAACAAACTGTGGAAATATTGGACTTTTTCAAAATCTGCTGGATTTGTGGGGGACTCTAACGTATATGCCCTACTTAATGTCATTCATGTTTGGAAAAATGCTTTGGGGATGGGAACAGAGGGGAGAAAACTATTTTCTTAATAGTACTGTACTTGTGAGGCATGGTTTTCTTTGCATGCTTTTCTAAGTGTAAAGGGGATTATAAACAGGTGGTGTTCTTTTTCTCTCCTCTTTTCTCTTTATTCTTGTACAGTTTTGAGAAATATAGGCAATGCTATCATACAAAAAGAAGCCTGGTTAAAAAGGCATGACCACATTAAAAAGTTAAAATTAATGTGTTTTTTTCATTCTTGCATGTGAAAATGATTGGCTTAAGGACCTTAGATTTATTTAAGAGAGAGCAAGTAAATGAAAAAAGAATATTGAATATTATGAGGCTTTTTTTCTAGCAAATGCATGTATACTAAGTAGCAATTTTACAGCTGGACTTTATGTCTACATAGAGACAATCTGATAAAGAGAAACTGGAGACAGTCTGGTGGAAGTGGACTGGCTGAGGAAAAGGAAAAGAGAAACTGGCCAGGACATAATGTTCTCTGAAAACAAGCAGGGGTTTTCCCAGCTGTGAGGGCTTTAAAGATAATAGAAATCCATTTAGACTTAAAATAATTTTTTCTCATTTTTTTAAATGTAACAGGGATACAAATATAAACAGGTGATTTTGCTTTTTTTTCTTTTTCTCCATTCTCTCTTTTTCTTTGCTCAGCTTCAAAATGGTAGGCACTGCAATGAAAGAAAGAGGGAGAAGGAAGAGAAAGATGGGGAGAGGAAGGGTCTGGGTAAGACAGTGTGATTTTTCCCATGCTTGCATAGGGAAATGAAGTTATGACCCTAGGCATTATCCATAAACAAGTTTATTACAAAGCTTGTAAATGAAAAAGAATACTGAACATTATAAGGTGTTTTTTTTCTGGTAAACAAGGGACCTGTAGCTGTTTTGTGTCTGGTTTGCATGTCACTAGAAGACAATTTGATAAAGAGAAATGGCTTGGAGAAAGTGTTTACTGAAAGCATTCAAGTGTTTTCTCAGCTGGGAGAGCTATAAAGATAGGCAAAAATCAAATAGCACTTAATAATAGCATAGGGGTGCCTTCTGTGGAGAGTCTGCAGGTCCACCCTGTGGTTATGTGGGTTTCCTCTGGGTGCTCCTGTTGCCTCCCACATCCCAAAGACATGCTGTAGGTGGACTGAATACTCTTAATTGCCCCTAGGCATGAGTGCGTGCATGTGTGTGCCTTCCGTGGAAGGTTAGGTGCTGGGCTGGCAACTCGACACCGTAAAACTCCACTGCCGATCAAGAACAGACAGGTGATCCGCTGTGGCGACCACTAACCGGAAAAAGCCGAAAGAAGAAGAAGAAGAAGCATTATTCTTATGACATTCTGCTTTCCTTTGCCTTTCCACAGACATCTGATTTTGATTTTGCAGCCTTCGAAAACTATTTGGAGGGCATCCAGTCTTGAATGGAATATATTCATTGCAAGCCCAGCCCATTAAATACATATGATATACTAGTATATGCTACAATGTACTCAAAAAACATCACTTTCTTGCCTCCTTTCATTTTTTTTTTTTTTTTTTTGCTGTAAGTAGGTTGGAGTTTGTGCCCTTTACATGGAATCTCAACATGGCAACTGACAAGTTGCTAACTATGAAGGGCCATATGTAGGCAGTTAAGTTACAATTTTAACTGAAGAACACTTCCTAGATTAAGCATAGAACCTATCAGTACACTCTGATGACTCTCACAGCTGGGGAGAATCATAAGTGATCCTATGAGATACATGACAAATGCAGCATCATCTGTGAAGTTAAGCTTCTAAGACACACTGTGGGAGGAGTGGGAGGGGGCTTTCTTCTTCTTCTTTGGTTACTGGGAAGGCCCAATGGAAAGAATACATTTTGGAAAGGCATCATAAAGATTCTAGATCGCATTCAGCTATGGTCTTCTTTTTTGAATGCAAACTAGTCTAAAGAAGATATCAAACCTGAAGGGGGAGGCGTATCTAGAATGAGCTGCCTAAGCTCCTCCTTAATACAGAGGAGCCTGAACCAAGCCAATATGGTAAAGGGGCATTCCTGAACATGATGATCTTGTCACAGCACTATGGCACACAAAATCACAGCAGGTTATATTAACATCCACTGAGAAGGTTACATGAGGCTTCATGCTCCCCAAATCAAGGAGCCATGTTAAGTGTTTCTACAGCAGAATCCAGGGAGAAGAACTGAAACCAGAATATGTGAGTATGTAATTAAAGGATTTAAAGCACAGTGTGGCACAGAAAAAAACCTGTTTCTCAATCTAGTCAAAACTTTAGACTTTTATACAGTAGTAGGGTGATATACTACTGTTGTCTCTAGGACCTAAGTAAGAAAAAAATCAGTAACACAGGAATCTACCCTGGCTTGCTTGATAATGATGTCATTCAATCCTGTGTGGGATTTATATAAGGCATCTACCTTCTCAGAAGCACAGGCAGTTGAAGCTACATGCTTCCATGACACAACAATGGCATCCTTCAAGACAGCTTCCATGGAGGGAATTGCCCAGGGTTCCTCATCCTTCTTCCACAAATACTTGATAAGCTATTTCTGGGATGAAGGCAAGGGACACAGCAGGTCAGTTCATAGGATAACTTATAAACCTGTCTTCACAAAGGAAATGAAAAATATTGAGGAAATTCATCACCATCTTCATCCTTGCTTATCTCAGAAAAAAAAGGACTTTGACATCTCCAGATTTCCCTTTCCATTGGTACAATAAACAAGATGGAGACAGTCCAACTCTAAAACAGGTAGACTGAACTAACTAGATGAGTCAATGACAGAAGGATGCTCACTGTCAGGAGACAAGTTCCCAGCATACAAGGTATTACACACTAGAGGTGGAGCCTTGGCCCCATGGGACAGATGCCACCCAATGCTAAGCAGTGTCAGCATGTTCAGTATGTAATCGTTGCCATACATCCATCTGGTGTGAGATGACATATGGAACTCTACTCTTGCAAGTAAGCCTCCCTTGACACAGAACATGAAAGTAGCATTCTCTCCAAGTTGTTACAAGGACAATGAAAGGCGCACTCCAAGTGGTCTGGCTAGGTGCAATCAAGCTCCACTTGCTCAAATATGAGAGTGCCAGCATTGACATTATGGGATGCAATACCAAGGTGGCTACAGACATTGCCACTGTACTTCTCCTCTCTTTAGCTATGGAAGGATATTAAATTCACTCCCTAACCAGGTCATGGTTAACTGGCAGCAAGTGAGGCACAAGATGCCATCCCAAGAACAGAATTCATAACAAGATCTTTTGCAGATACCTGGCCTCCTAGTCCTTTATGTAGTTCTATCTGTGTGCCATTGACCTGGAATTATGCAATGGACCCTTCTGATGGTTCTTGTGCTGACCATTCTCCAAAGTCATCATCTGCTCTGCAGTAACAAAGGTCTTCATCTTCTCTGGTCTCCTACGAATGACTGGGATAAAGAACTTTCTAATTACCCCGTGACATTTTTTACGCATCATAAGTCTCTCCCAGGCAGTATAAACAACCACAGGAATACACAGAAGAGTTCTAAATTTGTGGAATTCAATGTAAGACTCTTCAAATGTTGCTCAGCGTGACTAATGTCCAAAATTTACCAATGTCAAACGAGAACTGGAGACAGCAGCACCTGAGTGTACCCTACCAGCCTGGCAGATGACATCATAACATGCATCAGCATGAGAAATGTGCACCCCCAAGCACCGTGGTCACATTTTAGAATAATGATGAAGTGGGGCTATTGGAAGGAAAAATCTCACAAGTTACATGTTGCAAAGAGTCTTCAAAGTCAGATCTTCATTTTTACAAACTACACTGGCAAATGCTGTACCTGGCTTTTCTCTTTAAGCACAATGCTGCAATTTTAAAGCCTCTTTCATTTTCAATCTCCTAAAATACAGAAGTCATATTTATGTTTTGTTTTACTAGGTTTAACACATGCACTGCCTGAAACAAATGTAAAACTAATGAAGGTCAACAAAATCTTTATCTTGTTCAAACCCCTCTTGAGATTGTTCAAATCATCAGGAAAGCTTAGTAACAACCACATACTGAATTACAGACATGTGTATTGTAACTCAAAGGGGCAAAAAGTTGCAACAACCTGACAACATACCTGTGGCAAGCTACTAAGTTACCCCCTTCTGTGAATAAAAGATGTTAGTCAAACCTTGTTTATGTCAGCATTACATTTGAAGCATAGCTTCAGTGCTGTATATTAGTTTACTCAACCAACATCTTTACTAAAACCAAAAAGAATGAAAGCCCAGTAATGAGTCATGAAGCAGTGTGACTTACACCATACAGACTAATGCTGAAAACAAGTAATACATTCAACATCAGTGAAGATTTAATTTCCTCTTTTTTGATTATGGTCAGCACAACTCATTTCTCTTTTTTGAAGTAAAGTCAGGTGGATTGCTTACTGTCACAGTCAGACATTCTGAATGGATATTAAATTGTATATATGGCAACTCATGGCCACTAAACAAGTTAGAAAAGTTACTAGTTACTCCTTCTCTTTCATGATGAAATTTCAAGCCATAACATCAGGCTATTGAGCATCAGGTTCATAGGTTGGTACTAGGCTATCTGCCTGAAGGCACTTATAAGCCTAGCCAGAATGTGTTGGCTTTCGCTGCCCCCTTAGATTAGTTCCCTATGCCTCTGTCCAGCAGAGCCACTGAAGTGATCTCCGAGGTACACTTTCTGTTTCCCATCCACTCGTCAAGGTTTCTTTTGAAGAGTGTTAGCGAGGAGCTCTGCCTAATGTAGATTGGGATCTTGTTCCAAAGCATGGGAAGGTAACCTAGCTTTAACAGTAATAGAATTTGCTAAGAAAGCAATCAGTAAATAAAGTGAAATAACACGCCATATTCATAGCATATAAAATAAGTACACCTACCTCTGTTGGATTTGATGAGTTCCTTGCTCGTGTTTTTGGTCTTTGAATTAGATAAACAGCACTGATAATACCACATGTCAAAGCAAAGGAAATAATGAATGCAACAATAAATCCAACAAAGTGAATACCATGATCCGGCAAACCCTAAAAATAGAAAAACAAATTAAATCATTATTTAATTTAAAATGGTGACACAGGCTTTATATGTAAGACTTATACAAGTTCATTACAGAGCATGAAAATCACACAGAGATGTACAGACTGCCAAAAAAAAATCATAAGGATGAGAAGACTAAACATTTGGGAATAAAATGCAGATTCAGAAACTAGTACCCCACTACAAGTTTGTGATTCGCATTATGAATAAGTAGTTTGCTAGTCAGCACACAGAATTAAGGGTATGAGATTTTAAGAAACTGCTTGATGTAGTCCAGGGTTTTATTCCCTCAGCCTACATTTGCCTAATGTATGAGCCTGAGCAAGTCAGTTAACCAGACAGTAATCTGGGCTGCCCATGAAAAAGGACACATGTCCAGTGGTATAACAATTAAGTAAATAAAAAAGAAAAACAAAAACAGAAAACAGTAATCTGATGATGAAATTATCACAATAATAGTTACAGATGTATAAATGGTACATACAGTAAATATAAAAAGTGTACACACTCCTGTTAAAATGCCAGTTTTTTGTGATATATAAAAAAGGAGACCATAATAAATCATTTCAAAAATTTTCCCACCTTTAATGTGACCTATAACCTGTACAATTCAACTGAAAAACAAACAAATCTGTTAGGGGAAAAAATATAAAAAATAAAAAACGTACCATAAGCTGGTTGCATAAGCGCAGACCCTTAAACGAATACGTTGTTGTGTGTGCATACTCAAAGTAAGACTTTGTTGACTCACCTTTTGATTTAATGACAGCATTCAGACTTCTTGGGTACACACCTGCCATCAATTACAGAGACTCTGATTAACCCAAAATAAAGTTCAGCTGTCCTACTATGATTTTCTTGACATTTACTCAGTTGCCTGCTACAGTAAAAGCCATGGTTCACAGACAGCTTACAAAGCATCAAGGGGACCTCATTGTTGAAAGGTATCAGTCAGGAGAAGGGTACAAAAAATTTTCACAGCATTGGTTATACCATGGAACACAGTAAAGACAGTCATCAAAAAGTGGAGATAATATGGGACAACAGTGATGTTGTAAAGAACTGGACTTCCCTCCAAAATTGATGAAAAGACAAGAGGAAAACTGGTCAAGGAGGCTGCCAAAAAACCTACAGCAACACTGAAGGAGCTGCAGGAATTTCTGGCAAGTACTGATTGTGTATTACATGTGACAACAATCTCCTGTATTCTCCATATGTCTGGACTATGGGGTAAGGTTGCAAGACGGAAGCCTTTTCTTACACAGAAAAACACGCAGGCCAGGCTAAAATGTGCAAAACAATACAGCAAGTCTCTCAAAAGCATGTGGGAAAATATGTTATGGTTTGATGAGACCAAGGCTGAACTTTTTGGCCACAATTCCAAAAGGTACGTTGGCATAAAAACAACACTTCGCATCACCAAAGAACACCATCCATACGTTGAAGCATGGTGGTGGCAGTATCACAGGTTCATAGGTAAGTACTAGGTTATTGGCCCTAGGGCCTATACAAGCCTAGCCAAAAATGTACCCTGGCTTTCACCACCCAAGAAGATTATTTTCCTGTGCCCCTGTCAAGCAGAACCACAGAAGTGATCCCCGGGGTGAATTTCCTATTACCCATCCAATCATCAAGATTTTTCTTGAAGAGTGCTAATGAGGAGCTCTGTTTGATATAGATAGGTAGTCTGTTCCAGAGTATGGGAAGTCTCTGGGACAGGAATCTATCCCTCCAGCATGTTCTGTTTATTGTGGTGACAAGGTTTAGGTCCCCAGAGCGTGTAGCTCGGAGGGATTGGGATTTCTTTAAGTGAAGCATGTCCAACTGCTCTGGGTTTGACATAGCTTTGTATGTTAGGCAGAGATCGCCTCTGAGTAGGCGATATGCGACGGAGTAAAGCTGGAGTTTTTTGAGATGGTCTGCGTAAGGCATCTGTTTGAGGCCAGTAATCCTCTTTGTGAGGTATTTTTGTGGACTTTCCAGTTGTTGTAGATGTCTTGTGTGGTACATACCAAAAGGGGCGTTGTACTCTATAATGAGTCTAATGAGTGATGAGTAGAGGGGAACAATGACCTCTTTTTTTCTGGATGAGAAACCTTTTGTGATGAGGTGTGCCACGTAGAAGGATTTCCTGACCACTTTGGCAATGTGATTATCAAATGAGAGACTACTGTCCATCTGTGTCCCAAGGTCTTTTATCACACTTTCAGTGTTAAGTAGACTACCGCCTATGTGGTAGTTCATGGGTACAGAATTTTTACCAAAGGGGATGACAATGCACTTTTTGGCATTGAGCTTGAGACCATGTCTTTGACACCAGGCATCTGTCTCAGTGAGGCCCTTTTGTAGGATGTCCACATCGTTAGGAGTTTCAATTATGGCTCCTAGTTTGCAGTCATCTGCGAATTTAGTTAGCCAAAGACCTTCTGTGTTAGCCTGTACTTCAGAGAAGTAGATACCAAACAGGAGAGGACCCAGGACTGAACCCTGTGGTACTTCACTTGTCACTGGTCTGAAGTCTGATTTGGAGTCTGCTACTTTCACAGTGTGGGTTCTTTCAGTAAGCCAGTTGGCAACCCATCTTGTGACATAGGGATTTATACCTAGTTTAGTGAGTTTATCTATAATTCCAGAGTGGGGGATGGTGTTGAACTCCTTGGCGAGATCTAGATAGGCTGTGTGAACCACCTTACCCTCATCTATGGCTTTGGTGACTACTTCAAAAGAGTCTAGCAGGTTTAGGAGACATGATCTGCCTTCTACAAACCCAAACTGTGTGGGGTCCAGGGTTTGGAGATCTCCAATGTCTTTGTTTATGAGTTCCATGATGATACGTTCCATGGCCTTGCAGACGAGGCTCGTCAGGCTAATGGGGCGGTAGTTCCCAGGGTCTGTTGTGGCCCCCTTTGTGGAGTGGGATAACTGTCGCGGTGCGCCATTCAATGGGCACCAAGTCTGAGGTGAGGCTATGATTGAACATGGTACTTAGGTGGGGTGCCAGTTCATTCTGTAGTTCATGTAGAAGGCAGCCTGGGATGTTGTCAGGTCCCATGGATGCTGTGTTCTTGGCTTTGGAGAGTGAAGTTTTTACCTGTGCAGCCGTGATTACAGGAACTTTGCATCCTTCCGGTATAAAGATGGGCCCTATAGGGGGTAAGAGGGGGTAAAGTTAGCACTGAACCTATCTGCCAGGATGTTGGCAATATCAGTTGGTTCTGTATATTTAGTGTCATTGTGCTGTAACTCAGAGCATATCTGAGTGTTGCCATTGAGATTCTTGACATAGCTATAGAATGCTTTGTGGTTGTCTTTAGAATCAGTGGCAATTTTGTTTTCATAACTAGCTTTGGAGAATTTTATGAAGGATCTCAGCTTCTTACTGAGGCTGACCAGGGAGTTCCTCCGATCGTGGGATTTTACTCTTTTTTGCAACAGTTTCTTTCTTCTGTTGTAGAGGTTGTTTATGGCAGAAGACCACCAGATTGGCTTTCTTTTTTGGAGGATAGCACGATCCATGCACTCATGTAAGTGCTTATAAAGTGCATTTGTGTAGGATTCAGCAGTCATACCTAAACCAACTCTCCTAGCCATAGATCCTCCACCCACCACTGTCTCTCTCTCTCATCATCTAATCATCTCATCTATATACAGCTGACCTTAGCTCTATCTTCTGCCTTTAAAATGCACCTACCAAACAGAGTCTTAAGGTCCAACAATCAAAACCTACTGGAAATTCATAAACCATCTTATCCCCCAGGTAAACACTTACTATCCTGTAACGAACTCACCCCCCCCATCCATTGTCACACCCTCTAACCAATACATGTTCAAAAACAGCTCACTCACATCTAACTTCCCAATGGGATTGTCATAAATACATCACATCATTCACCAATATGCTTACAGGACCAGACTTCTATCTATCAAAGATTGTGTTCCCTCTGTTACTACCCTTTAAGGTACTTTCATGTTCCTTCTGCAAAACTCCTTGCTATGTATCTCACATTATTTCCAAGCTCATTTACTTCACCTTAATCCTCTTTGTTTTGTATTGTTCAGAATGTTTATGAATTGTGAACTGAAATGTTTTTTACTACCACTTCTCTATAAATATTAGCAATCTTGTCTGAACCTAATTCTGTGTGTGCTGGAGCTTTTCTCCCTATGACTATTATCTACCATTTTGTATAATTATTTAGCAATCCTTGTATGTACCCAATTATCTGTACTGAGGACTCCATTGAAAACGGGTTCTTTTTGGCCCAATGGACTATCCTGGTAAATCAACTGCAAATAAATAAATAAAAATAAATATTGTCCATCTGCATGGGTGTCATGAAGTTTGCCACTTCTGTATTAAGAAGCGTGAAGTTGGCTTTGGAGAAATTTTTTATGGTTGTTTTCCTAATGGGGGGTGGGAGCGGGATGTGGATGTCTAGGGTGATCAGCTTGTGGTCAGATCTGATCAAAGAGGAGCTTGCCTCTGGTGTGGAACACCGGTCACCCATGTTGGTGATGATCAGGTCTAGGATATTGCTGCCTCTGGTGGGGGTGTAAATAAGTTGATCTAAAGTGTTGGAATTGATGATTTCCAGAAAACGTTGAGAAAAAGATTTGGTACACGAGTAGTTTTCCCAGTTAATGGTAGGGTAGTTGAAATCACCCATTATTAGAGTGTTGGGTTGTACCTTAATATTTTCCAGTGTATCAAGAAAAGAGGAGTGGGAATCCTGGGGCATGGTGGGGGGTCTGTAGCAAGCTACAATCTGGATTGCGGTTTTGCCCAGATTTAGTTGAACTTGGATAATCTCAGATGCATCATGATGAGCAACTAGCTTGGAGGTGTGGATATCCTTAATGAATATGGACACACCTCCACCTTTAGTGTTTCGGTCCGGGTTTGGTGGCCGAAAGGTGTGGTATGAATTATAGCCTGGTAATGCAGGGGTGCTCTCTGGAGCTTTGAACCAGGTCTCTGTCACTGCACAGATGTCAATGTTCTCCATTTTAAGGAGTGCCTCGAGTGAGTGCATTTTGAGGTTTAGACTTCTAGCATTGAGTAGTATTACCCTCATATTTTGCTTGCTTGTACCTGTTACGGTGGTGAATTTGTCATTTGAACCTTGCCTAAAAAAGGCACTATAGGGGTGGCAAGAGCCTTTGCCAGTATCCAGAATCCCAAGGGCAACAGGTGCAGGCCATCTCTGGCAAAGCAGTGTGTTCTGTCGATCATGTCATCCCAGACAGACAGATACTGGATTCCCTTAGAATGACACCAGAAGCTTAGCCAATTGTTAAAGTCAATCATTTTGTCCTTGTACTGTGGTGTCATTCTGGGTGATGGCAGGATGCTACTCAGGGCTAGGATCATACCGGCCTGGGCTACAAGATCAGAGAGCTCCTCCATGTCTCTTTTCATGTAGTCCAGGGAGGTATGTCTCAGGTCATTCACACCAACATGGACAATGACAGAGTCATATTTGTACTTGTTGTGGAGTGACCTGAGTGCGTGCGTTATGTGGCGGATCCTGGCACCTGACAGGCAGCTGACAGTAACTTTCTCCTTGTTTAGCCTGGTGAGTGGAACATCAGTGTGCCTGACTATAGAGTCACCTATGACTAGAGTGTTGGGTACGTTATGCCTTATGGGCTGCAGTTGAGTGGCACACTGAGTATGTGGGCTATGTGTCATTTGGGTTGTGTTGGGGGGTGGAGGTTGCTTGCATTTCTGCTTTGGAGGTCTCTGTTGTTTGGGCAGATTAGTACTGAGAACCTCCACGAATGTAGGTGTGTGTTTTGTGTTTCTATGTGTGTGTTTTGATGGACTATGTGATGAGTATGGTGCGATGCAAGCGTTTATCTTCTCCTCTTGACTGTCTAGGCCAGTCTTTGGTAAAGAGAGCTTTGCTTCCAATTTGGCTATATAAGTGCATCTCTCACAGGTCGTAGTGTTGGGTGGTAGGAGGAGAGGGTTGTCTGTGTACATGAGGCAATTGCTGCATTGTCCCAAGATGCCCAGATTAATCAGGTAGACAGGAGAAAACACTGGGAGCTGACCTTTAGACATGCCTGAATAGGTGCTTATTTATTAAGTACTAAAAACTGTTTTCCTCTAGACAAGTGAGGAAAGTTGAGTGCTGTAGTAATTTGTAATTTATTTAGTGCTTACAATGAGTTCTGAACAAGTGCTGAGATCAAGGAAATAGCTTTGGGGTTGCTTTTCTTCAGCTGGAACTGGGGCTTTAGTCAAGATGGAGGGAATTATGAACAGTTCCAAACACCAGTCACTT
Organism: Protopterus annectens; assembly: GCF_019279795.1. Classification (NCBI taxonomy): domain Eukaryota; kingdom Metazoa; phylum Chordata; order Ceratodontiformes; family Protopteridae; genus Protopterus; species Protopterus annectens. The sequence goes on along the minus strand of NC_056748.1, from coordinate 444,844,371 downwards.
TTGGCTCAAAACCTTCAGTTGTCTGCTATAAAGCTGAAGATGAAGAGGAATTTCACCTTTCAACATGACAGTGACCCCAAACATACAGCCAAATCAACAATAGAATGGCTTCACCAGAAGAAAATTTAAGTTTTGGAAAGGCTCAGACCTAAATCCAATAGAAAATCTATGGAATGACCTGAAGACAGCTGTGCACAAGAGATGCCCTCGCAATCTGACAGATGTAGAGCGCTTTTGCAAGGAAGAGTGGGCAGATATTGCCAAGTCAAGATGTGTCATGCTGATAGGCTCCTACCCAAGAAGACTGAATGCTGTAATTAAATCAAAAGGTGCTTCAACAAAGTATTAGTTTAAGGGTGTGCACACACATTAAAGTATTAGTTTAAGGGTGTGCACACTTATGTAACCAGCATATTGTACATTTTATGATTTTTTTATATTTTTCCCCTAACAGATTTGTTTGCTTTTCAATTGAATTGTACAGGTTATAGGTCACATTAAAGGTGGGAAAAGTTTTGAAGTGATTTATTGTGGTCTCATTTTTTTATATCACAAAAGCCTGACATTTTAACAGGGGTGTGTATACTTTTTATATCCACTGTAAGTAGAAGCTGGTGGTGATTGTGATTACATATTACTTAACACACTGGAAGTGCCAGACTGCAGTAGCACATGGCTGTCTACAGAGGTTAAGAAGAAGGGATAAGACTATTGAAAACTTTTAGTTATGTACTCACCATAACTTCAGATGTTTGGGATCCATCTCGCCTACATTCTGAATGATGGGTTCGGAGCCGATCCTCGCTCCACGCTTATGCCAAAGAGCGAAGTCTCTTACTGGCTGAGCTTACCATATCCCAGGATGCACCACTACCAGTCCCCAGATCTAGTTTGTCCACATGCACACACATACATACCTGCTTATATAACATCGTCAGGCTAAACAAGATAAAACAGTAGAACTCAAAACCGCTCAATCTCTTCTGATCTCCAAGGCAGGGGAAGGAGGGTGGGTATGGGCGAGATGGATCCCAAACATCTGAAGTTATGGTGAGTACATAACTAAAAGATGTTATGTGATCCTATCTCGCCTACATTCTGAATGATGGGACAGCGTCCCTAGCACCTGAATCCTGGGTGGCTCACTGGAAAACACTCCTGAGTACCGTGGAACCAAATGAAGCTCGTCCTTTAGATGCCACATCCAATTTGTAGTGGGAAATGAAAGTGTGCGGATTGGACCAAGTAGCATATAGCGAGCTTGGAATGAAAAGCTATAGAAGTAGCCATAGCTCTGGTAGAATGAGCCTTGATAGATGTTGTAAGTTGCTTATTCGAAGAAGAATAAGTCTGAGTTATGCAATCTCTGATCCATTTTGAGATAGTAGCTTTTGTGATGGTTTGGCCCAGTTTATTATCTGAGAAGGACACAAACAACTGGTCTGACTTACGAAGTTGCTGAGTCCTGTCTAAATAGAAGTGTAATTGCCTGTGAACATCCAATTTATGAAGAGTGTATTCTGCTTCATTGGAGAATTTTGGGAAGAAAACCGTAGCTCTAGAGATTGTTGGAGGCAGAAACTAGAACAGACCTTTGGGACAAAGGATGGATTAGGCCTAAGTGATACTCTATCCTTGTGGAAAATCAAACGGTGGCTTAATAGACAGGGCTTGAAGCTCTGAAACTCTTCTTGCGAAGTAAGTGCAAGTAAGAAGGCAGGTTTCCAAGAGAGATATTTTAAGTCGCATGTAGCAGCCGGTTCGAAAGGGGAGATGTTAATAAGCACCAAATCAAGATCACGGAGGTGCAGGATGAAAAATTGGTGGTCTTAATAGGCTCGCACCTTTAATGAAAGTTTTGCATAGTCTGCTGCTCATCAAAGGAGGATCCATGGATTTGTGGAATTTAGAGATAGCCGCTAGTTGGACTTTAATAGTTGAGACAGAAGATCCCTGATTAAACAGGGATGTTAAAAATTTCAAGACCTCTGGGACAGGAGCAGTGATAGGGTCTAAGCCCTTGAGTTGAGCCCAGATAGCAAACCTCTTCCACTTACTAAGGTACAATTTGCTAGTGGTGGGTTTGTGGGCCGAAGATAAAATGTGAACAACTTCCGGGTCTAGTGTGTGCCTTCTAACTAAAGTCGGAAGTGGAGGAGCCAAGCTGTCAATTTCAAAGATTGAAGGGACTGATGTCAAGTCCCGACTGATGGATTAGCAAGTCCGAATCAGGTCTAAAGTCCACGGATCGTCCACTGCATGCTTCTTCAGGTAGGGAAACCATACCTGGAGGCCAGTACGGGCAATCAGTATCATTGAAGACCCCAGTTGAGAGGCTTTTGAATAACTCTGGGAAGAAGCGGAATTGGAGGAAAGGCATAAAGTAGCCCTGTTGGCCAAGGTTGTGCTAGAGCATCCATGGCTGGTACTCCCTGATGTGGGATCAAGGAGAAGAACCTTTGGCACTTGGTGTTTAATGGAGTTGCAAATAGGTCAGCATGGCGTCCCCATCTCCTGAAAACCTGAGCTGCTACTGTGTGGTTTAGAGACCACTCGTGAGGAGAGAATTGTCCTGCTCAATTTGTCTGCCAATATATTTGACTTTCCGGGATGTGGGTCGCTACCAAGAAGCGTTGGTAGCTACAGCCCATTCCCACACTCTCATGGCCTCTCTGCAAAGGGGTATGATCTGGTCCCTCCTTGTTTGTTCAGATACCAAACCACCGACATGTTGTCTGTGTGGATGGCGATGATGCCCTGAGGAAGAAACTTGTGTAAGGCTTGTAGGGATAGAAGTACAGCCCTCATCTCCAACACATTGATGTGGAGAAGAGCTTCGCCTGGAAGCCAGGAGCCCTGAACTAGCCTGCCCAGACAATGCCCCCCACCCTATCTGGGAGGCATCTGTCGTCAGGGTAACCACTGGAGAGGGAAGAACAAAGGATTAGTCATGACCCAAATTGGATGTCTGAAGCCACCAGCGAAGGTCCCTTTTGCATATATCCGTTATCATGATGTGATGATTGAGGGAAGATCCTGAAAGGACCATTGCGTTGACAATAGCCACTGAAGAATCCTCATGTGCAATCTTGCCAGAGGGACTAAAGAACCGTGGCAGACATTGAGCCTAGAACTTGTAGAACCATCCTGGCTGGGGCTTTGGATCTCGAGATCTGAGCTTGTACTTGGCCCTGTAATGTTTGGATCCTTTCGCAGGAAGAAAGACGCGATCAATCTTGAGTCTATCTCTGCTCCTATGAACTTTATGCGTTGAGAGGGCAGCAAGACAGACTTTGACCAATTGAATGTAATCCCAGGGTAACACCCAGGAGATGGTGGCTTTGAGGTTGTCCATTAGTAGATGCCTGGTGGTGGCAGTCAGGAGCCAGTCGTCCAGATAGGGAAACACTTGGAATCCAAGACTTCTCAAGTGAGCCGTCACTACTGCCAAACACTTGGTGAACACCCTGGGGGCTGTGGTGAGACCAAAGGGCAGAGCAAAATTGGTAATGACTGACTCCCAGGCTGAAGCGCAGATACCTTCTGGACGCCTGATGTATCGGTATGTGATAATAGGTCCTTGAGGTCTATGGAGCACATCCAAACATCCTTCTCCAACAATGGGAGAATGGATTGTAACGTGACCATTCGAATTTGGATTTCGTGACGGATTGGTTCAGTCTGCTGAGATCCAATATTGGTCTCAGGTCCCCTGTCTTTTGGCACTAAAAGAACCTGGAGTAATTTCCTGATCCGATCTGGTCTGTGGGGACGATGACTCTTTTCTAGCAGCTTTAAAGCTTCTGCGGCTGCCATTTCCCTTTGACTGGGTGGTGGGTCCGGGATTCTTTTGGACGGTGGGAGAATGTGAATGGGATGGTGTAACCTCCGGCAACGATGCACCCATCTGTCCTGAGTGATTGACTCCCAGGCTTTTAGGTGCTTGGCAAAGCGACACCCGACTGGCTCCGAGCAGCACAGCCGGGCAATCCCTCATGACGTGTGGGAGGCTGAAGAGCCACGAAAGGACTCGCGGTCTCCAGAATTGCGGGCCTCTGCCGCCTCTGGGACGGCATCTCCCTGAAAAATTTCCCGCCCTCTGCCTCTGGAAGGGGATTCTTCCTGCTGTTGGGAGAAAAACTACGGGATTTGCGGAACCATCCCATTTTCCTCCTTTAGCCTTGGGGTAAGGCGAGGAGGGAGTGGAATAACGGGCACCACGGCAGATAAAGTTTTTCCTCTTGCTCACAGCGGGTAAGGGTGTCTTTAACCTTGGGTCCAAACAAGGAGGACCCATCAAAGGCCGTGAAGAGGAAGAAGGCTCCTCCAAAACTGGCCTAAAAGGAGCCAGGCTTGTCTCCGTAGAGCCTACCCGCCCCTTCGGCCGCATAGGAAATGAGCCTCATGGACGAGTTAGAAATTGACGTAAGGATAGCCAACTGAGAGCTAACCGACTGGGCTAGCTGCTCAGGTAGGTTACCCGAGAGGAATCTGACAACTCCTTGACCAGATCCCTCTGAAGCCTGGTAAAATGTGCCAAATAATTCAGAGACCTTAAAGTAAAGGCCGCTGAAGTCAGGGCGCTTGCACCTGTCCATACTCCTAGACTCCTTATTAGGAGGATGGATGGACGTTGAAGCCTCTGCCACGTCCTGTTGTGTAGCAGATGCCACCACCATGGCATCTACAGCCATGCCTTTAGTGAGGAACTCCTTCTCGGGGGGAGCAGACAAAAATTTATTTGGACGAGAAGGGACTGGTTCCACGGTATCTGGATGTTCCCACGCCCTTCGACAAACTAAATCCAGAAGCTCGTCGAAGGGCGGAGACACCCAGGAGGAGGACTTGGCCAAGGCACTCCTCATGGCTCTGAAAGCCGGACCCCCAGAATCCTGGGAGTGTCCGGTCCCCGGAGCCGTGATAGTCGACGGAAGACCCGCGAGCACCGAGGGAGGCTCGAACCAAAGCATAGGTCCCAAACATCACCCCGGTCCAGCCAAGACGTCCGCGATACCAAACTCGGACCAAGGCCCGGTTGGAGTAAGAGCCGACCCTGAGATCTCCATCGGCTCCAACAGCACCTGCTCACGGAGCGAAGCAGTCGGAGGAGGAATGGCAATGGGGTGGGCCAAGGTCATCGGCGCCAACTGGGTCCGAAACAAATTTTTGGAAGACTGGGGACTGGAACAGTCTTTGGAGCACCCTGTCTATATCAGAATCTGACATCCTCAAGACCGAGAGGAAACAGAACGGGTCGAAAGGCCTCTCCAACGGCCCCAAAGGGCTAGGGGACCGAGGAGGAAGTGTCTGGCGGGCAACCTTTGTCGGCAGTCGAGGCCGAGAGCCGAAGATGACGCCTCTGATGCCCCAGCTATCGGCTCGAAGCCAGAGGAGTCGATACTCATCGAGGACATCGGCTCCAAGTCCTTGGAGCCGAAGGAGAGGCCTGCCTTTGTTTCTTAGCGATCGGATCCGGCCGGACTGGTCGAGCCGACTTTTCTTTTGGGGAGAAGGAGAGGATGCCAAAGCTTCTTGAAAGAAGGTTTAATTAATCCCTTAAGAATTAATTTATTTTCCTCCTCTGGAGGACCCTTGAGGAAAAAGCGTGACATACACTACATGATTCCTGTAAATGCTTTGCCCCTAAGCAATACACACATAGCAGTGATCGTCCGTGATGGACATTTTGAAGCTACATTTTACACATTTCTTGAAGCCCGAAGGCCTGGGATTCTGAGACATTATAGAAATTTTCAAAAGTAACTGAAAGAACACTGGTAATACACCTAGAGTAGGCTTACAGTTATCACAATACTCTGAGTTAGTCAAACACAGCACAAACTCTGTAATATAATAATTTCTCTCCGTTAGTTCTTATTTAAGAAGAGAAATGTAAATGATTCAAAACAGAACGAAGTCACCTACAAACAAAAAGACCGGAAAGGCCTTTCCTGACAAGAGGTACTCCTAGTCACTCACAACACAAGAATTCACCAAGTGAATTTTGTCCAACACACTCAAAACACAAGAATAGCTGTTAAAACAGCTTTTTGTAGAAAAAGAAGAAAAACCTGACAGAAAAACTAGTGAAATAATCACTACTTAACTCAGCCAGCTCGAGACCACGTCTTCACATGTTAGCGGCAAACGAGATCTGGGGGACTGGTAGTGGTGCATCCTGGGATATGGTAAGCTCAGCCAGTAAGAGACTTCGCTCTTTGGCATAGCTCGAGTCGAACCCATCATTCAGAATGTAGGCGAGATAGGATCACATAACATCAATATTTAATAATATTCACAGTCAGGTAGCCTACATTCAGGTTCCTAGGTGTTCCTGCATTCACTTACCTTCAGTAGGTGCCCTTTATGAAAACTGTTTGTGCCTAACTAGTAAAAGCTTTCTAAGACTACTGCAAAATACACACTGTAACTCGTTGCCACTGGGCAAGTTAGAGAAGGTACTGGTTATTCCTTAATTTCCATGCTGACATTTCAAGCCATAGTCCAGGCACTGACTGCCCAAGGAGAAGCAGGAGGAGATGATATGCTAGTCACTAGGGGCAGGATGCATACCTCGGAAGAAGCTTGTCTAAATACTGGCATTCTTCATGAACAGTTGCATATATTTCAAAATGAAAAAAGACACAATTTTCATTTTTTTTTTTGCTTTAATAATGAGCAGGCCAACAGCCTGAAAACATCTTAATATCTGGGAAACTACCCAGAATGGCACTAATGAAATCAGTAGCAATTTACCATGACAAAGTCTGTCAGTTAATACTCTGAACTGCAAATGAACTTCTTCCTGTAGTTAAGGATAGAGGGTTTGATGCCTTCTACCTCCATTTGCCAAATGTGTGACTCTAACCAAGTCACTTAACCAGCCAGTGCTCCTAGGTCACCTCTGAAAAGGGACACTTTTGTCCAGTGGGTTTACACAGTTAACACCTACATTACCCCATATACCTCAACAAAGCAAATTCTCAATGTAAATTTTCTAATTTCTTCTATCCCTTTGCCCTTACTGCCACTTCTACTGTCTCGACTTACATCTTGACAAGTTTTTCCCTCCATCAAAATTCCAACTCATACTCACTACCATCTACATTTACCTCAACTTCACTGCAACTTTCTTTTCCTCTAATGGACCTAGCAGATATACACACTACTCTGTGCTTTCTACTTTTAACACCTCTTCTCTGCTTTCTACTCATACCTCCCACACTTCCCCTCCCTTATTTTCCCAACCCATAAATGTAAAATTGCAATTTAACATCTTAAACCTAAATGTGTATGCCAATTTGTCTTGTACTAATATGTAATACCTATATTTTACTAATTGCAGAGTTTTACATTTTTCTCTTGTATAAAACTGCTTATTTTGTAACAGGAGCGTTTCTCCCTGGGCCTCTACTGAAAGGGAGCTACCACAGCTCATTCAGACTAACCCAGTCAACAGAAGCAATACATAAATAGCAATAAATAAAACAAATACACTAATGTATAAAAGGTAATCTTTTAGGAGAAACCATTGGCATGTCAACTTACTCACAAGGAAAAATTCTTCAGGTTATAGTCGCCAAGCAAATGGATACTACCCAGTAGTTTTTCCCACCGAAATGCATTTACAGGGAGTGGTTCAGGGTTGTCTCCTTTACCTTATCCATTTTTGTTGGCATTAAACCCTACATAGGCAGCTATCCAGCAATCTAAAGAGGTAGTTCCCATTACAGTAAGAGATATATCAGTAAAATTTATGGTAGATGCAGATGATTTAATGCTCACTGTATTTCTAGCACCGTCTTCATGAAATTCTTAAGTAATATACAGATTACAAAACATCACAGGCTACAGCATTAACCAAGGAAAAATCCAAAGTTCTAACTATTACATCCAAGATATAGTCAACCCAGCTATGTACACTATTGAGTTTGAAAGTTATAGAGTGACATTACACAGCTAATTTGCAAAAGATAGCACTGAGACTGGAGATGTAAGACAAGCAGTCTCTTTGTGCTTTTAAATTAAATTGGTGTCAGTACAGTCAGTATTTTAAAAGTAAAGTGATAATGGATTCATCAAATAAACATAAGAGCATGCCATGAGTATATTACTACACAGTAAAAGTCCAGTAGTGATACAACTGTTGTTTCATATATTAATGACTGGACTGATGAGATAAATAATGTTAAGCAAAGAGCAAATAGTACACATTTAGGAAATGATGTGACCATTGTCTGTAAAGATCACTCATCCTCTATGAAACAAGATAATATGGACAACTTTGAAATTCTGTATACAAGTATGCAGCAGTCTCACGACTTACAGTGTATTGGAGGAAATATAAAAAATAAAAAAAAAAGAAAAGAAGGGAAAAAGTTCACAACAAATACGGAAGAAGAAGAAACTGATAAATTTCTGTAAAGCAAAGAGAATACGTAATAAACACACAGATTACAGGGAATGGTAACATTTTCCTGTCAGAAAACATTCAGTCTACAGAAAAAGGCATACTTTTTCCAAAAGAGAATGTAGAAAAAAAAAGGTAAAGGGCAGATGAAAAGGAAGAAATCATAACTGAACATGGGAGTATTGAAGGACACTACTGTAAGAAAAAAAGAGGAGAAAGACAGACATTGACAACACGCCTCAAGTTGTGGATGTACAAAGCCAGCAGGATGACAGCTGGATGCTTGCAAATGTAATAAGCAATGAAAACAGTGGGATTAATAAGACTAATGCCGATGATGATCATTCTGTTGCAACAACTGATAGAGCAGATATTACGGAATTAGAAGCTGAGGATTCCTTCAGACCTGGTCAGAAGAGATATTCTTGTAATTGGAGATTCAGTTATTAGAGGAACTGATACTTGCATTTACAGAGAAGATAATGAACACTGAATAGTGTTATGCTCGCCTGGAGCAAAAATAGATGATGTGAGACAGGCCTTGGGACACCTTAATCTAAGGAAGTACGGATCTGTTTTTATTCATGTCTGTACAAATCCACGAAGACTCTCATCAGACTGTTATAAGGGAGCTTACAGCCCTCTTAGATAGCATAACCGGTACAGGTGTTAGGATGTATTTTTCACAAATCATATACATTTATTTATTTATTTTAAATTTGTTTACCAGGAATGTCTGACTGGGGCAATGGCCATTTCCATTAGGTGCCCAAGAAAAAAAGTTCCACAAAACAAAATTTATTCCTCCCACATCCCAAAGACATGCAGCAGGTGGATTGGACACTCTAAATTGGCCATAGGTGTGAGTGTGTGCATGTGTGTGCCTTCTGTGGAAGGTTGGGCACCAGGCTGGCAACTCGACACCGTAAAACTCCACTGCCAATCACGAGCGGACAGATGATCCGCTGTGGTGACCCCTAAATGGGAAAAGCTGAAAGAAGAAGAACAATAACAACAAAATTTACAGAAATTAAATAATGTTTAACAATAGTCAAAAATAAAAACATTTTTAACAAGAATTTATGGGAAAAAGGAGTATATGACAGATTACATAATACATAGTGTACAATTCAGAATACATAATGCATAGAATACAATTCAAGTATAAGATATGACATTAATAAAATTTGAAAAAGAAATAGTAACATGAACTATAGTCATAAGGAAAGAGAGTTAAATGATATGACAGGGAAATAAAGAGATGAATGGAAAGTGGATCATGGTAAAAGTACAGGGGTGAAACTGAAATAAAGCAACAACCATGGACAAAGTGCCAAGCAGTCACAATTCAAAAGAAAAAAACACTCAGATAGTTGCTGCTCGCCCACAAACTTCTTTAATAACACAGCACAGCACACCCAGTAAAAAATAACGCCGAACACAGTTCTCAGTATGTTTTCATCCAAGACTTCATCAGAATGGTTACAAACACAACTCCCTGCCATTTTATACAAAAAAACACTTCACCAATAAAGCAATTAGGACAATAAATCGATTCATTAAGCTTTTTAACCTGCTTAACACAACCAATAACTTGCTTGTGAATATAGTGCTTAAACTGCTTAAAATTATTATAAAAATGTCCCTACATATTATTTTATTAAAAACTAATAATCCCTATTTATAGACAATCATAAACATTTAATAAAGATCTGTTTTAAAATATAAATATACATTTGTATAGATGTTGAAACATATTAAACTAAAACATAAAGAGAATGCATATAAAAAACAATACTTTGCTGCCATCTAGTGACCTAAAAGTTCAATACATTAACAAATATACAACATCAAAAAAGTGTCAAACTGTCTAAAACCATGGAGTGGTCAGTACCTATATGTTAAAAAAAATCTGACTTATAAAAACATTAAAAATCTAACTTATTAAAACATTTAAAAATTTTCCTAAGGGATATGTTAGGTTTAAATACTTATGAACAAAAATGAATAAATGAATGAATATTTACATAGATACATAAATAGGGTGCTAGGTCGCCCTATAATTTAGCTGCTCTTAATTTCAATACAGGTGCAAGGGAGACCATCTCATTAAGCCCTGGACATTTATTTGTCTCAAGGACCAACTGCCAGTACACTTCTCGATATTCAATTTGTGTCTCACATATACAAATGTATATATGCAGAAAACACTGTTCAATAAATTAGAAGAACTAGGTATTAATGTACTCTTTTTTTTTTTTTCAATAAACATCTTTATTAAATTATCACGTATGACAAAGGCAATCTTAACATTTATATAAATGAAAAACAAACACTGACACCACTTTAGCTGCAAACATTATACATCACAGACACCACTGAAACAACTGTAGTTGCAAACATTTGCACATCACTTATAATCTATCCAGTCATTGTCAGTTAAGCATTACATGGCTCGTTCAAATCCTGCCTCTTTCCTTCTCTGCATGTATTGTTCCCACAGTTCCATTTTTTCCTGTGTAGTTTGCTCCTTCCCTTTTATAAAGATCCCAATTGCAGTTGTTTTACCTCTGTTACTATATTCACTACTTCTAGTAAAGTTGGTTTAGACTTTGATTTCCATTTTCTAATAATTGCTTTTTTGGCAGCCACCAAAATTAGACTCAGCAAGGCTTTACTATATCTAGGCAATTCCGATTCTGTATCACAGCCCGAAAGAATCATCTACCCAGTCAATCCAATCTGCCCACCTAGCACCATCAACAGAGCGGTCTGCAGTGAATCCCCAAAGTCTGCCAGCTCATTTCACTCCCTAAAAATATGTTCACAGCCACCTCTTTCTTGCCCATCACACCTCCAACATTTGCTATCCACCTGAGGACAAATTCTTTGGAGTCTACTTGGGGTATAAAAGTACCTATGCAAACACTTCCAGGCAAAGAACCTAAATCTTCTAGACTGTGTTGCATATTTGGGAGATATATCACCCCATTGTCTCTTTCTGAATTGCTTAACCAATCTCTCTTCACAATCCTTTCTAAGCTCCTCTGACTGATTCTTATAATTATCATGCAATATTTTATATGCTCTACTAATTACTGCTTTAATGGCAGCTTCTGTTCTAGATTCTATTAAAAACTCTACCAGTGCTGGTCCTTCATTTAGGACCCCCATTTATTTCTCTTTGCCTATATTCTGATATCAGTCCTTGATATGGAAGACAATCTCTAACTTGTAGTCCAAATAAATTCTTGGCCACTTCCCATTCTATTTTCTTTCCATTTCTAGGTATTTGCTCCCAATACTTAGTTCCTTTCCCAGTTTTCTCCAATAAATTCCAGGCCCCTCTTGCCTATTATATGTCTCCTTAACCACAGTCATCTCTATCAGCAGAATCTCTTTTCTCCATTCTCATACTGGTTTAGTTCTTAGAATACTTCCTGCTATTTTATGAATATAATACTCTATATCATTTTTGTTGTTCTCCTTAAGAGTCTTCATCCAAAATCCCAATCTCTCCTTATTTCTTGAGCTTCCCCAGTATCATCATTCCTTTCCACTTTGAATTATAGTTTTCTGCTTGTGCTATGTATAACAGACTTAAATGTATTGCTCTAAAAATCCACCCTTAAATTGGGCAATCCTAGCCAACCTTGTTCTATTGAAATAATCAGCGTATCCCACTTGACCCATGCTGTCTTCCCTTTCCAGATAAAATCCTTCAACTGTTTTTTTAATTGCTATCTACAGCTTCTCTTCTAGTTGATAAAAATATGCCTGACCTGTGTATAAGACTAAATGGACTGAAAACATTGTAATTGCTTGTATCTTACTATCCATATCCATACAACAAAGCTTCCAGTTTCTCAATTTTTGCATTTTCTGTTTAGTCTCTTCCTACATATCCTTAGCTGCCACAACAGAGTCATTTCTAATCCATACATCTAAATGCTTAATTTTATCATCTCCCCATAAATATGGATATTGTTGGACCAATTCATGTGTGGGTACATAGTTTACCGCTACTGCGGTTGTTTTAGTTTCATTAATTTTGTATCCTGAAGATTTGAAACGGTCTTAAAATGTTCCACAACACTGTAATGTCCCTTTCTGGTTTTGTCATGTATAAAATAATAAAAACACACAATAGAGCACTCCGGTGGAAAAGAACAACCATATAAACAACAATCCACCCAGGTCAACTCAGCCTCACCTCCTTGTAAAAATAATCCTTTACTGCAAAAAAGAATTTAAAAAATGGATTTATTCCACATGGTAATCCAGTAAAAAGTAGCAACCAATCCAAATACAGCAAAAATAAGATGCAGTAGTCAGTAAATGCAGTAGTCAATATGGTAAGCACTTTTGTCCACGTAAATCTTAGATTTTATCAAACCAAGTGCTTCACCATTGTGACTGCTAAAATACCATTCCCAATTAGCACAATCAATTAAATCAATTAGTGTTCAATTAAACAACATTGCAGAAACAATCTTTAACCCTTTAATTTCATGTAAAAATTGTAAAGTATAAAACATTAAACAATAAAAATAGATACTACCATCATTTATAACTTTAAAGCTGTCTCCTTTAAAACAGGAACCAAAGAAACATGTTTGTTGATACCTGGTGGGTAAATGACCTTCAACCTGAGTTGCCATTTAACCTCACTACTACAAATTTTATTACCCCAGTCCCCTCCCCGGGGGTCCTTGTTAATAATTTCTAAAATCCAAAACTTGAACTTAACTTGCCCAGTACAGGTCAGTGTGTGTTTGTAAAGAGAATTGTTAAAATTTTTATTTTCTATAGTGTATAGGTATTCATAAATACATTTACATAGTGCTCTCTCAGTTTTGCCAACTTAAAACCCTTGGCATCCTTGACAAACACACCAATCTCTTACTACCACAATTACCATAAACTAGAAATACCCTAGTCCGAAATTCGCCTACCAACAGGGATGTTCTCTCTAAAATGTAAGAACAAAACCTACATGTTCCACATTTCCGGGTCCCTTTACCTCTGTCATCCTGGGACAAGGGATGTTCTAAGTAATATTTCATACTGTATCCTACTTTGTAAACAAAAAGATGTACCCAAACTATTATATACCTCACTGGTGGACAAGTACGATTATACTAATGGCAGAGCAAATATGTTGAATGACGCTGACAAATATGAAACGGTTTCACTCAACCAGATTAATATTGCCATTGGCGGATACAACTGTTTTTGGAAGACAATCTATTACGGGGGGGGGGGGTAATTAACAAGGAGCTCTACAATTTTTTTGATTAATGAACATCCATATATCCCTACTGTCTTTGGTATCCCCAAAGTGCATAAAAATGTGGAGCATCCTCATTATAGACTGATAGTGGCTGCTCACAACAGTTCCATTTATTCCCTGGGTATTTTTGTTGACCGACTTTTGAAAAACACTATGCGCCCCATCCCTTATGTTCTACTTGACTCATGAAATTTTTTAACTAGGATTAAACAAGGATTTTTTGGTGACACAACAGATTTTTCCACTATGGATGTAGTGGACTTGTTTAATTCCATACCCCATGAGTTAGGATTGGAACTTTTTCAGGAAGACCTTTGTGATTACACAAGCTTGGATGGAGGACTCATTAATTTTGTAATGGAAGTAATGGAATTTATTTTAAAAAAACAACTACATCATATTTGAGGATGAGTACTTTAGGCAACTGAAAGGTGTGGCTATGGGGTCAAGTAGTGGCCTCATTTTTGCCAATTTCATCATGGTGACCTAGGAAAAGAGATTTATTTTCAACTCTGGGTTTGAAAAGGAATGGATGTTGTACCTCCACTACCTTGATGATATTTTTGTTTTATGGAAAGACATAGAATCAGTGGTGAATAATATTTTCAATTTCATTAACCAGGTGTGTTCCTATTTTAGGTTTACACACCACTACTCCATGGATAGTATTGACTATTTGGACGTTATGATTTCTAAAAATAGGGAATTGGGACAATTTACATCCAAAGTGTTTCGTAAACCTTCTTACTCCAATAGCTACCTGGCTTTTAATAGTAAACATCCCTTCTACACCAAGAAAAACTTGGTGAGAGGACAGAGGATTTGAGGTGCCAGAATGTGTTCAACCCTGATGTATTTTAAAGCTGAACTAGGTAACCTAACACAAATGTTTTTGAATAGGGGTTACCTGAAGTATTTGGTTCAGATGATAGCCATAGAGGTTTGGGAAGAATGGGGGGGGGTTATACCCCTGTTAGGGAGTGAGAAGATTACTGAAGAGTCCAGACAGAAGCAGGAAGGTAATTTTTCCAGTGCTAATGTAACATACTTCAGACCCCTTGGACAGACAGTACGGAGTAGAGTTTCCAAAAATTGGGTTATTTTGGAAGGTAATAGTGAGGTATGTAATAGTTTGGGTACATCACCTCTTTTTGTTTACAAAGTAGGACCCAGTATGAAATATTATTTAGAACATCCCTTGTCCCATGACAACAGTGGTAACGGGACCCAGAAATGTGGAACATGTAGGTTTTGTTCATACATTTTAGAGGAAACATCCCTGTTGGTAGTCGAATTTCGGACTACGGTATTTCTAGTTTATTGTAATTGCGGTAGTAAGGGATTGGTTTACTTGTGTGTTTGTCAAGGATGCCAAGGGTTTTACATTGTTAAAACTGAGAGAGAACTACGTGAACATATTTATGAACACCTATACGCTACAGAAAATAAAAATTTGAACAATTCTCTTTACAAACACACACTGACCTGTACTGGGCAAGTTAACTTCAAGTTTGGGATTTACAAAGTATTAACAAGGACCCCCGGGGAGGGGACTGGGATAATAGGATTTGTAGTAGTGAGGTTAAATGGCAACTCAGATTGGGAGCCACTTAGCCACCGGGTATCAACGAACATGTTTCTTTGATATCTGTTTTAAAAGATACAGCTTTAAAGTTATAAATGATGTTAGTATCTATTTTTGTTTACTGTTTTATACACTTTTTACATTTACTTTAATTTTTTATAATGTGTAACGTTTTACATGAAACCAAAGGGTTAAAGATTGTTTCTGCAATGTTGTTTGATTGAATACTAATTGATTTAATTCATTGTGCTAATTGGGAATGGTATTTTAGTAGTCACAATGGTGAAGCACTTGGTTTGATAAAGTCCAGGATTTACGTGGACAAATGCGCTTACCATACTGACTACTGCATCTTATTTTTGCTGTATTTGGATTGGTTGCTGCTTTTTACTGGATTATCATGTAGAGTACATCCATTTTTTCAATTCTTTTGCACCGAAGGATTATTTTTACAAGGTGGTGAGGCTAAATTGACCTGGGTGGATTGTTTGTTTATATGTATAAAATAATATCATCTGCAAATAGAGCCAGCTTTTCATGACTACCATACCAATTTTATCCTTGAATTTCTGAATCCCTTATTTTCTTTGTCAATGGTTTTAAATATAATGCAAACAACAAAGGGGGAAGTGGACAACTCTGCCTGGTTCCTCTACTCAAACAGAAGTTATCAGAGAAGATCCCACCCATCCACTTTAATTTTCACCTACAATTCTTCATATATACTCCTAATCAACCTTATAATTGTATCAGGGAAAGCAAATGCTTCCATTGCCCTGCTCGAGAAGTCCCAGTCTACTCTGTCAAATCCTTTCTCTGCATCAAGGCCCACCAATAACAGTGGTATTTTCTTACATTCTGCTTCCCTCTGGATCATCAATGTTTGGTTAATCTTGTCAAATATTTGCCTCCCCTCCACAAAACCACACTGATCCATATCTATCAATGTTGGTATCACTTTTGCCATTCTTTTAGCCAATATAGACAAACACTTCATAATCATGGTTTAATATTGACACCCTCACTTTATGGGAGAAAGTACAGTTGTGTACATAAATGTAGATGTTCGAGTGTATTCACTGTTGCGGTCATCACACTTGGGTTATCTGCCTGCAGGTAGCCCTCAGTCAGCCCAAATACCTGAGACTTAGTATTTCTGCGTAGGATGCTGTCCCTCCAGGACTGATGTCAGGGGTATAAAAACAGGCAGCCAACACGATTACATCAGTTTTTCTTGCCCCAAATATCAGGAGCCCCCCAAATAGGGAGCTAGGTTATGGTGGGGAACACACCACCAGTAAAAAGTAGATACCAATACCAATACCCCAGAAGGGGTTAGTAATCGCAATAGATAGGGGGGAGAGAGAGATAAAACCGGGGGACTGGAGGGAGGGAAAACGGGACTGTAACAGTGAATACACTCGAACATCTACATTTATGGTAAGTGTACACAACTCTATGTTCTTCATGTTTCACTGTTGCAGTCATCACACTTGAGTGGTTTTCCAAAGCTGAAGAAGGGTGGAGGCAGTCAAGAAGAGTTAGGGCTTGCTAGTATGCCTTGCAGGACTGCTGTAGCAAATCCTGCCCTGGATTTGGAAAAGATAGGCAGGTGGTAATGCTTGGTGAAGGTGTGTACAGAACTCCAGGTAGCAGCCTCCAGGATATCCCTAGTAGGGAGACAACTGAGAAATGTTGTAGAGGTAGATGTTAACCTAATGGAATGTGTTCTGAACCCCTTGAGGGGTTGGTTTCCCATGGTGCTTGTAGCAGAAATGGATGCACTTTGCTATCCATTTAGTTTCATAGTTTCATAGTATAGTACTAGGCTATCTGCCCTGGGGCATTTGTAAGCCTAGCCATAGTGATCTGGCTTTTGCCACGCCATGAAATGGTACAAAAATGTACAGAATAAATCTAGAATACTGTGCCTCTGTCTAGTAGTGACACAGTGAAGGTCCCCTTATATAACAGAATTAGTTTACTGTGCCCCTGTCTAGCAGTGACACAGATGTGACCCCTGGGGTAAACTTACGATCTCCCATCCACTCATCAAGATTTCTCTTGAAGAGAGTCAGTGAGGGGCTCTGTCTAATACGAACTGGGATCCTGTTCCAAAGCATGGGAAGCCTCTGGGTTATGAATCTATCCCTCCAGCATGTCCTTATTCATACTTGTGCCGAGGTTTAAGTCTTTAGCTCTCGTGGTCCTGATGGATTTGGATTTTTTGAGGTGGAGCATGTCCATCAGATCCTGATTGGACATGGCCTTGTACGTCGGGCAGAGATCACCTCTGAGCAGGCGGTATGCTACTGAATAGAGCTGAAGTTTCTTTAGTCTGGCAGAATAAGACATAGGTTGGAGACCCTTGATCCTTTTGGTGAGGTACTTCTGTGGTCTCTCCAGCTGTTGCAAGTGCCGTGTGAGGTACATACCAAATGGGGCATTGTACTCAATCATGGGTCTGATGAGAGAGGAATATAGGGGTACAATGACATCCTTGGATCTGGATGTGAAACCCTTCATGATGAGGTGTGCAAGGTAGAATGTTTTTCTAACCACTTTGGCAATGTGGGTGTCAAATGAGAGGTCGCTGTCTACTTGGGTCCCTAGGTCTCGGATTACTTTTTCCGTACTCAGTGGGTTGCTGTCTATGTGATAATTTGTGGGTACTTTGTTTTTTCCAAAAGGGATGACTATACATTTTTTGGCATTTAGTTTAAGGCCGTGACTACGGCACCAGTTGTCCGTTTCAGTGAGGCCTTTTTGTAGGATGTGTGTATCTGCTGGTGTATCGACTATGGCGCCTAGTTTGCAGTCATCTGCGAACTTTGTTAGCCATAGCCCTCCCATGTTTCCTTTAACATCTGAGAAATAAATGCCAAACAAGAGGAAATTGTTTGTTTTCAAATGGCCTTGCTCTCTGCCCCTGTTGCAAAGCTGACTAGTAATTGGTCAGATTTTCTGAAGGGCTTAGTCCTATCAAGGTAGAATCTGAGCTGTCTGTGCACGTCCAAGGAGTGCAGTATCCTTTCCCCTTTATTTTGAGGATTAGGGAAGAAGGTTGGCAAATGGATGGATTGATTGAGAGACACACTGGACAACACTTTGGGCATAAAGGAAGGGTTAGTCCTGAGGGAAAACCTGTCAGCATGGAAAATAATGAAGGGTTCCACAGCCATGAGTGCTTGTAGCTCAGACACTCTTCTAGCTGAAGTGATGGCTAGAAGCAAGGCTGTTTTCCAAGAGAGGAATTATAACTCTCCTGATGCAGCAGGTTCAAAGGGGGGAAGCATGAGCTTTTCCAGTACAAAGTTAAGGTCCCAAGCAGGGGTGGGTGCTCTCCTTGGTGGCCTTAAGTTGTTGTTTTCCCCTCTCAGGAACTGCTTGATAAGAGCGCACACTTTCAGGAACTGTTTGATAAGAGCATGCGAGAAGAGAGGTGGCTCAGTGTTGTAATGAGCAGAGATGGCTGAGGCATGTATGTTAATGGAGGAGAAGGACAGGCCTTTGTGAAGTAGATCTGCTAGGTAATCCAGGATAAGAAGCATACAGGGCAGTGTTGTGTCCTCTCCTTTAGATTTAATCCATGAGCAGAACCTTTTCCACTTAGCATAGGATTTTCTTGCACTGGGTCTTCTGGCTTCAAGAATGACGTCTGTAAAATTTATGTTACTACACTGAAAGGTAGTCTGCACTATTACTCAATGAAGACAATTGAGACGATTGAATTCTAATATGACATTCCTTTTACTGCATACGAAGTAACATCTAGTATAACAATGAAAGATACACATGTAGCAAAACCTTACTTCAGCTTACAGCATCAACTGAAAGAATCAATGTCTCTCATACAAAAGAAGTCCAAATTTTATAGTCTCTTTCTTGCTTTCAAACATTCCGTTCCTGAAGAATATCTCCTCGGCCTTGCTCTTATCTTGCACGTCCTGTTGAAGAGACACAGCTGCATACAAGAGTTCGTCTTGACCTGCTTGTAGATAGTAAATTTCACAAACTGCATAGTTTATAAAGATAAAATATTTTACTTCTGATTTCTAATAACAATGAATGCCAAGTTATATGCCTTTTGCCAAGAGTTTAAAATATGTGCAGTTTTGTACTACACTAAAAAAGCAGAGTATTTATTTTACAATTTCAGACAAATCCAATGAAAGCCATTTTTAACTTGTTCACTGCTGAAAGCAGAAAATGTCAAATCTCACAGTTCCCTCTTTCCAATTAAAAGGCGGAAAATGTTCATTTTCGCCTTCAGTTGAACACACTGAAACCTTTTCCAATTTATTCAGGTTAACCATCATGATTTGTTGAACTCTGTAAGTTTTTCACAAATGACAACTTAGATAGCAATTCCAAATAGTTAATATGGCTATAATGCCTAAAACTACAACTACAGGATGAATTAACCAATTCAACAATTTTTTTCCTGATGTGGACAAACCCGTAAAGATATCCCACCAATTGTGTGCAGTGTCTTTTTTGTTCTTTTCAGCCAGATTATGTAACTTATCTTTTGCAATGATGCTCAATGCTTCATAATGCAGAATACTTGTATTTCTTTTTTCCAAATACTCTCTGAGAATCTTAGTACTGTTCATAATTTTCCTTAAATTATCCAAAGATACAGATATATTGGAAAGCTGTATTAAATCATAACTCCAATTTATGGAAGTATTCACTTCTATAGTTTTAGTAAACACATAGCTCTGATTATTCCATTTAAGGAAATCAACATGTGATAAACATCCTACAAAATGTAATTGTAAATTATGACCTACATCCTGATCTGTAACCAGACAAATATACTGGGAGCTATTTCTATAAACATTTGAAAAGAAGAAGACATAATGTTCCACTTGCACAAATTAACAGTGCTGCAGTAAGCATAGTTCATAGACAGGTGAATGCTGCCCACAAATTAACCCATTTTGAGTCCGTGTACAATACTAAATTTTATGAGTTTTTCCTGTCATATCTATATAATTACCTTCAAATTGTGGCAACCAATATTCATGTCCTTCTGGAACTAGAAATGTCACAGGTAATACCATAAATTGACACATAACAGTGGCATCAGTAACATTATAATGTCCAATCTGTATCAGGTATCCATTTATGAAACAACTGTCGCCAAACATTTTCATTCTGTAACATCAATTCAGTTTGCATTGTATTATTTTGAATATCCACATACAAAGATAGCAAAGTGCATTTTGTCCAATTTACAAAAATTGTCTTCTTACCATCACATTTTAACTGATGTAGCTGCACAGCATCATAATTGTCTAAAAATTGCTGCTGGTAGTTTATATTGTGCAGGTGTGTCTTCCATATCTATGGATTCCAAGATGCTTGTAAATGTACAATCTGAGAGATGTCTTCCCCCACTGTTTTTAAATGATTAGCTAGAATTTCAATACTAGCTGCATCAATAACACTAATGCCTGTGCTAGGCCTTCTAGCAGAGTATTATACCAAGCTCATTTGTACTGGCATTTGCCTGTGTCTGGGAATGTAATGTTAAAATGTACTACAACCTTTTGATACCGTCTGTCTACCTTTTTACAGGTAGAAGGGATTTTAACCAAATGGTCTGTATGAACAGAGTAGGTTTACCTGTTAATATTGATAGAACATATGCCTAATGTATGCTGCCTGTAATGACTGTGGTAGTAGTACATATACTTGTACCCACCTTTAGCTGGGGGTAATGTACTTGCAAAGTCAATTTGGATGGCATACCAAGGTCCATCCGTTGGAGTTACCCTTTGTAACTGTGGCTTTTTCAATTGAGCATTCACCTGCAAACATATTAAACATTTAGCATGCACTAAATCACAGATTTTCTTCAGCCGTGGATGCCAGTACTTGTTCTTTACAATGGGCCATAACTTCTGTGTACCCAAATGTCCTAATACCTGATGATTAAATTTTACTAACTGTCGTGCCTGTTGGTACGGAATATAAGGAAGACTAGAACTGTCTTCAAAACATTTTGCATACTATTGCCCTGGACTGTCTCCTACAAGAGTACATTTTTCAGATTCTTTCAGTCCAAACTTAGTTTGGATCTGCAGCAAATCATGTTGCAAATTCAGAGCTGAAAATGTCTGTATGGCATGTACTGCAGTGGTTTTATCTGGTACACCAGAAAGGTGTTCTGTAGGATACAATTGTATTCCTTACCCGGCTGCCTTTTTTGCCATCTGATCTGCATAGTTATTTAGCTGAATAATCTAATTTGTAGCTTTTTTGATGAGCTTTTACCTTTAAAATACTGTAGCAACCCATAAGGGACTGAGTACGAACTTAATTCCAAATAGTCTGTAACACAGAAGCATGCTTGAGTGGTTTGCCCATATTATCAACAAACCCTCTCCTTGCCCATGTAGACATATGCAGTTGCAGAGAATTAACTACGTATGCACTGTCTGGAAAAAAAAATTGCTTCATATTTCATGAAGTTAGATAAGTAATACTTATCTCCTGCCTTTACTGTAATTTACTTGACACTAAATAATGCCAACCATTCTGTAAAACACTGCTTGACTGAAGTTATCAATTAGTTTATTTAACTGAGTCTCATTTACCAAAGCCTGTATGGCATAATGTGGTGTCTGTACTATAATGTCTTTGGAAAAAGCTGTTAGGTATTCAGTTTGTTTTAAACCCCAGTAAATGACCAAAAGTTGCTGAATGCACAGGTGATATCCGCTCTCAACATGTGTCATTTTTTTTACTGAAGAATATAAAGTCTTTTTCATTTTAGCATCAGAGCCGTGATGCCACTCCTGTGAAATCACAACAGAGAGTGTGTTGGGTCCAGCTGCTGCCTGTAGCACAAAGGGACGTGATAAACTTGGAGCTACTAATTCTGTAGCCTTGGCCAATGCTGCCTTTAAATTACAAAAAGCTATATTTTTCTTTGGTCTCCACTCCAGAAAGGGTAATTCTTTCTGGCTATAAAGCATGTCATGACATGAATTGTACATTTTCACCTTAAACCTTAAATCCTGCCTCCTGTAGTGTTTGAAGGACCTGTATTACTTTAGCTAAATGCTGTTTTTTTGTTTTAGACACAATTAGTGTATGCTTGCCCTTTGGCTGTTACCTAGCCTCCCTTTTTGTAAAGGGACCTGCATATTTTAACTGCACACCATAGCCCATGTACTGACAGTACTCCTAGTAGTATCTACTTGCAAACAGAGTACTAATGACATGTATGCACAAGTATGACATCTTATTACAATAACCAAACAGGATTTTTGTTAGAAAAACATAAGCCATTTGGCCTGGCAACCAGTCATGTTTCCTTGAACTTATACATTTCAGTACCAGTAACATTTTATGTTGTGCAACATTCCTTGTAACTACCCATTCCAGCCTGGAAAGATCTGAGCTTACATACTTTTTTTTCTTTCCTTTTGTGCATTCCAGGCCCTTATCCCATAACTCCTTCAGCACTTACTCGTACCTTCAGTCATTCGTTAATATACTTGTAACTTTAACTTACTTAACTATGCATAATACTGCTTTTGAATACTGTTTTTGCTGGAGTCTTTGATATTTTTTATGCTATCATACAATTACAAAATATTGAAAGAAACAAAAGAGATATTGACTTAACCAACACATGCCTAAAACAGATATATTTACATTTGCTGTCATTTGCCTTTTGCTGCACAGTAGACACATGCACGTCAGTCTTGTGATGTCATGTGTTTACTGCGTTTAACTACTCTCATTTGAGTTTAGAACTGTTTTGTAATGTGCAGTGCTTTTATGCCACTTTTGCTGCATATAAGCCAAGAAACGCTGAGGAATAAAATTCCAGAAGCAACACTTAAGTGTATCATTGTATACAGTGCCTACAGTTTTAAGAACTCAAGCTTCAAATGTTATCATGTTATTAAAAATACCCTTCTGTTCACCCCACTTAGGGAGAGTTTTTAACATCAGTTAAATGTGCTGCTTCTAGCAGCCTCAGATTCTTGGGTCTGTAATTGAACTTGTAATGTGTTAGTCTCCTCCCTTGCAACAATACATCATGCTGTGTCTCAGCCAGTTGCCTGTCATATGTTTATTGCAAACGGACAGTTAACCCTTTTATTATACAAATAGCTTTACTGCCTTGTTCAATAACAGTTTATGTCTTAATTTTAGTCTGTGAGACTTTCAAAAACTGAGAAAATTATTTTGTACATTTAGCAGTGTCAGCATGCATTTTACCAGATGCACTGCATTTATCACAGTAAATCTGAAAGTGCCCCATGAGATCAAGATAAACTCCTGGAAATCAGACTGTAAAGTACTAACTTTGACATAAAGAAACAGGAACCATTGTCTGTGCTTCAAGCATTACTTTACCCTGGTTTTGTTCCAGGTTTTGTACAATACGTTTATGACAAGGCATGCAAAAAGCAACATTTAAATAAAACATTTCTGTACATTCTATGACACTTCTGCCCAATGTAGTAAAGACTTACAGGTGCTAACATGCTGATTATACTATGTATTTAAATAATTCCACACATCTACATATGATTCAAATACATCAACAGTAAATGATGTAGTCCACTTCTTGGCATTTTCATGAATTGCATTCATTGTTAAAAGAAAAACAGAAGAAAATATTTACCACAAATGTTCAGGACAAGGTGGCCAGTCTAGACACAAAGATCATTTGTGGAAGAATTCTCTGCTGTTAGTCACTAGATGCTGGTGATGTTAGGTCAGGCATATGACCCACACCTCGTATTTCACCAACTGTCTGAAGAAGAATTACTGTACTGCCCTGTACTACACTGCAGTGGTTTCATCCGCCAGGCAATGGACAAAGTAGTAAGAAAAAAGAAGAGTGCACTCAAAAGAAGAACTGTGCAGTAATGTCACACTGTGAGAGGCACCTCTGCAGGTCACACCTCCCTGTTTTGTTCGAACTGGCCTGGTCTCGCCACTGTAAAATTTATGCTACTACACTGAAAGGTAGCCTGCACCATTACTCAATGAAGACAACTGAGACGGTTCACTTCTGATATAACATTCCTTTTACTGCATACGAAGTAGCATCTAGTATAACAATGAAAGATACACATGTAGCAAAACCATACTTCAGCTTAGAGCATCAACTGTAAAAATCAATGTCTCTCATACAAAAGAAGTCCAAACTTTATAGTCTCTTTCTTGCTTGCATCAGCACTGCCAGAATAATAAGTCTTTCCCTAGAAGCTGGTCTGCTGACAGTTTGTTTCCCATATTTCAAACATTCCGTTCCTGAAGAATAACTCCTTGGACTTGCTCTTATCTTGCATGTCCTGTTGAAGAGACACAGCTGCATACAAGAGCTTGTCTTGACTTGCTTGTAGATAATAGATTTCACAAACTGCATACTTTATAAAGATAAAATATTTTACTTCTGATTTCTAATAACAATGAATGCCAAGCTATATGCCTTTTGCCAAGAGTTTAAACTATGTGCACTTTTGTACTACACTAAAAAGCAGATTATTTATTTTACATTTTCAGACAAATCCACTGAAAGCCATTTTTAACTTGTTCACTGCTGAAAGCAGAATATGTCAAATCTCACAACGTCCAGCATCTGTTTGCTTAAGATTCCTGGGGGAGAATTCAAGGAATAAGCCAGGCTGCAAGATTTAGAGTTTGCAGCTGTGGATGCAGAATCTGCCTCACCTGCTGAGAGAAGAGGGTTGGATTCTGGTGTAGGTGCCAGGGTGGCACCAATGTCAGGCTACGCAGGAGTGGGTACCAGTGCTGGCGTGGGCAGTCCAGGGTAATCAGAATTGTTCTTGGTCTGTCCTGCTTTATCTTGAGTAATACTCCTGAAAGGAGGGGCAGAGGGGGAAAGGCATAGATTGAGAGATTCACCCACTGAAAAGATAGGGCATCCACTTTCCAGGACCTGCTGTGAGGATTCCTGATGCAGAACTTGCCGAGCTGGTGGTTGTAGGGGGAGGCAAAGAGATCCACCTCTGGGGTCTCCATTTCTAAATCAGAAGGTTGAAGGTGCTGTACTCCAATTGACACTTGTGTGGGTCTAGGGGATTTCTGCTTAAGTCATCTGCCAGTAAGTTTTCTTTGCATGGCAGTAATTGAGCTTGCAGATGGACTTGAATGTCCAAGGCAGTGTTCCACAGGGCCATGGCTAGCCTGCAGAGTGGGTAGGAATGGGTTCCCCCTGTTTGTTGATGTACCACATAACTGTGGTGTTGTCTGTTTTTATTAGCAGTTGTCCTGGAAAGATTAGGGATCTGAAAGCTGTCAGGGCATTCTGTACAGCTAGCATCTCTTTTTGGTTGATGTGCAGCTGAATTTGACTTGGGCTTCAGTGGCCCTGAATACATTTTCCATCCATGTGTGCCCCCCAGGCATAGTCTGATGCATCTGTGGTTAGGGTCTGGGTGGCTTGGGGTTAAGTAAATGGCAGTCCCTTGTTGTGGTTGCATGCTTCTGCCCACCAGAGGAACTGTGTCCTTAGACAGGGTATGACAGGAATAACTATTTCCAGAGCCTGAGAATGTTGGCACTAAATACTTTTAAAGTACCATTGGAGTTTCCTCATATGCAGTCTTGCATATGGAGTCAGCAGTATACATGAGGCCATGAACCCTAGGGCTTGCAGTATTTGTCTTGCAGATAGCTTGGTTCTGGTGCCTATTTGTTTGAAGTAGTCTGTCAGATAGACTTGTTTTTCTGAAGTGAGGAATGCCATCTGGGAAGTTGTGTCCAAGCTTGCTCCCAGGAATACAATCTTTTGACTGGGTACCAGTTTTGATTTATTTTCGTTGATGGTGTACCCCAAAGAGGTGAGAAGGCTTTTCACAAATGTCAGGTGCTGCAGCAGTAATTCCTGACTGTTCGCCTGAATCAGGCAGTCATCCAAATATGGGTAAATTTGGATATTTCTCTGCCTGCAGTATGCAATGGCTGGAGCCAGGCATTTCGTGAATACTCTGGGCTCAGTAGATAAGCCAAAGGGAAGTGCAGAGAACTGGTAAAGCATAGACTCTGCCCTGAAACGCAGATACTTCCTGCATGATTCCCTTATGAGGATATGCAGATAGGATTCCTTTAAGTCTAGGATGACTAACCAGATCCTTGGCTAGCATAGGAAGAAGCTGTTGCAGGGTAAGCATTTTGAATTTTGCTACCACTAGGAAGGTGATGAGAATGGAAAGATCCAGGATTGGGTGCCAAGAGCCCTCTTTCCTGGGTACCAGGAAGAGTCTGGAGTAGAATCCTTGACCCCTCTGTTCTACTGGAACTGGCTGAATAGCTCGAACATTGAGTAGGAAAAGTACTTGGTTTTGAGCTTCTGCCCACTGGTTTGGAGGAAGGTCTGGAAACCCGCTTTCCTGAGTACCAGGAATAGTCTGGAGTAGAATCCTTGACCCCTCTGCTCTACTGGAACCGGCTAAATAGCTCTGATATTGAGTAGGAAAAGTACTTGGTTTTGAGCCTCTGCCCACTAGATGTGATGAGGATCCACCAGTCCTGGTGGTGAATGATGCAAGATTGGCACTGAGGTTTTTGATGAGGATCCACCAAGGATCCACCAGTCCTGAGTGATGGGTGCAGAAGGCTGGGTTGTGGGAGGTTGTGCATTTGAGCAGGCTGGTGGCTTAAGGAGTGGAAAGGAGTGTCCTGCTTTTTTCCAAGTCATTGTGAGCTCTGAATACCCTGCATGTGGGTGGGGCACCACTGGCAAGGGATCTGCACTCCACTGCTTAGATCTGACTGGGTGGGGAAGACCTGGGGGTCTGTTTTGAGGGTCTGAGCTTGGGAACTTCTAAGATCTTGGCATTGGAATGCACACTTGGAAGGATTTGCCTGGGTCTTTCTAAAGGGTTGCACTCAGTCTGCATAAACTAAGTTTTTCTTTAATCCTGCTTTTTACCTCATCTTTGCAAGAGTCCTTATTCCTTTGTCCCCAAAGAAAACTTATTCAAGTGCCAAGCCAGTGTCAGCCAAGTCTGCTGGTCCAAACCAAGCTGCAAAACAAAGATGCTTCTATGGCGCCAAAACCACAGTGAAAAGTATGCTGCTTGACTTGCACACAGCTTTAAACCTGAAAGTGCAATTCTTACACTTTTCACAAACTCCAAACAATAATTTATTTTAATACTTTTAGCAATCTGAAACTATAAATATAATGCTGTTACTTTAACAGTAAAATATAATGTTGGTAATTACCTATTTAAGATATCTAATCAATGCCCTAAAATCCCTCTCTGAAGGGGTGGTCCTACATCTGATACCCCCTCTGAAATGTGTGTCTGAGTAGTAGCCTGAAGGTAGGGGTAGCCTGCCTAAATTAGCCTGTCAGCTCTTTAGGCCCCTGGGAATGATCTGGGTCTTCAGTAGGATTCTCTGGTTTCCTGAACTCTGGGTCAAAGAGTCAAGGATTCAAAGAAATCATAGAGGACAGAGGTCCAGAGGAGACAGGATGGATTCTATAAAGTGTTATCACAACAACAGAACAGGTTGAGGAAAATTTTGGACGGCCAATTTTCTTGGCAAATTCAGTGGAAATGCTCGACTGTGATGATCTCAACTCTACAAAGAAAAAAAAATTCTCTGGAAAGAGGGTTTCTTTCACCAAAAGTGGATTTCTCTGCAGGAGGAGCAGATGGAGAGGCATGTCAACCTCATCAATTTCAAACTCATAGGACTCCCTGGTCTGTAGAAGCTGAACTGACTGTCTGTAGTCTCTGAAGGGACTGGACTCCTAGACTCCTCAATCTAAGGAAGACTTGACTTCCCAAGCCATTGTAAGCATTTTGTTTTTGTGGCATGGGTTTTGCTGCATGGGCTCTGGTGCTGCATGCACTCTGGTCATGGGTTTTATAGGGAAACTAAGACTTCTCGGTAGTTTGGTCAGGTGTTTTGGTGCCTAAAAAAGTTGTCTGATCCGAAAAAGAATAACTGCCGGTAGATGCCCCGTGCCTCCTCAGTGCTACGGACCTCCGGAGCCAAGGGTCACTAGGTCCATAGAGTTCTATAGTCAAGTAGAGTCCTCGGACTCGAATGAATGGGTCTCAGTCTGCAAAAGCCCTGCAAGAGGAAGGAAGTGGGGGGCTGAAAAGCATAACTCGTGAACTCTTGACAGCTTAATGGAAGCATCATGAGCATGCATCGCAGTTTTGGACCGTCTGTGGTCTGTCTCTTTCTTTTTTTTTTTTTTTTTTTTTATCATCGGTCAGATGATGGCATGAAAATTCCGGAGATCGAAAGTGAAGATCGAAAATTAAACAAAAAAGGCAAAGGCGTCAACGGCGAATGGGGTGGGGTGTTACCAAAAAAAAGCGAGGGATGTTGTGGCCTAGCAGGCCTAAACAGGTGATGAGTAGAATGAAAATCTCAGGGGTGTTGCTTGCACTGGCAAGAAGACAATTTAACTTTTTCTGACATTGGTTAGAGCAAGAAAAAAGGATCAAAATGGGGGTACTTAGCTTTAGAAGACTTGGATTTATAAATTTGTAAAAGAAAATTCAGGTGGGGTAGTGACACGTGCAAACTACTTCTGCTTCGGCTCCTCGGCAAGAAGAAATGTAATGTGGCATGCTGCCTGTTTTTATACCCCTGACGTCCTGACATCAGTCCTGGAGCAACAGCATCCGACGCAGAAATACTAAGTCTCTGGTATTCGGGCCGACTGAGGGCTACATGCAGGAAGATAACCCAAGTTTGATGACTGCAACAGTGAAACACGAAGTACATCTCACCAGTAATGCCTAAAATAAATGATAGCTACGTTGATAACAATGGTATGTTAAGTATTGTTGAAACTGAGTGGAACAGAAAACTATATACATTGGTGAACTCTTACTGCATACCAGAGTTGGAACTAAAGATGCAAAACATTTCTTAGACACTACAGCCTTATTACATGAAACGTAAAGTCATAATAAATGGTGATTTGAATTGCATTTTATCAGACAAAGATTCCACTGCAGATAGAAAGCTAAGAATCACATCTTCAGGCAAACACTTAATGAATTTTGTAAATCTAATGAATTTAAAGGATATTTATGTACTAAGAAAAACAAACTCACTTCAATTTACCCATTATTCATACAGATATGAAACACAAACACTGATATTTTTTTCTCTTAAACAATCTGTTATCATATATCAGAGAAGTTTCAATAGCTTCATGCCAATTATCAGACCATAATGCTATAATATTCAATATTATTTTAAAAACTGACAATCTAATACATCAAAGGAGATTACCAGCGAACATTATTAAAATAAAAGGATTTAAGGATTGGTACATTAAAGAGATCAAAAAATTCCTAGAAATAAACATGAATGGCGAAGTAACTGACGCTGTCCTATGGGATTCACTACAGGCTAACTTAAATGGAAAAGTTACAACCTGGTATATTAGCAAAACAAGAGAATGGAACAAATAATTGAACATACTACATGACAAAATAGACACATTAAAGTTAAATCAAAAATCAAATGACATTATCAGTTAGTCTGAATTTAAAAATGTAAATACAACTCTGTATCCATGAACTACCACATAGGCAGCAATCTGCTTAACACCAAATGTGTGATAAGTGACCTTGGGACCCAGGTGGACAGTAGTCTCTCCTTTAATAGTCACATCACCACAGTAGTCAGGAAGTCCTTCTACGTGGCACACCTCATCATAAAAGGGTTCTCATCTAGGAAAAAAGAGGTCATCGTTCCCCTCTACTCGACACTCATTAGACCCATTATAGAGTACAACGCCCCTTTGGAATGTACCTCACAAGACATCTGCAGCAGCTGGAAAGGCCACAGAAGTACCTCACAAAGAGGATTACTGGACTCAAACAAATGCCCTACACTGACTGTCTCAAAAAACTCCAGCTTTACTCCGTAGCATATCACCTACTCCGAGGTGATCTCTGCCTAACATATAAAGCTGTGTCAAACCCAGAGCTGTTGGACATGCTACACCTAAAGAAATCCCAATCCCTCTGAGCTACATGCTCTAGGGACCTAAACCTTGTCACCACAATAAACAGGACATGCTGGAGGGATAGATTCCTATCCCAGAGACTTCCCATACTCTGTAACAGGCTACCCATCTATGTCAAGCAAAGTTCTTCATTAGCACTCTTCAAGAAAAATCTTGATGAGTGGATGGGAAATAGGAAATACACCCCGGGGATCACTTCTGTGTCTCTGCTCGACAGTGGCACAGGAAAATAACTTTCTTGGGTGGCGTAAACCAGGGAATCTTGTTGGCTAGGCTTACGTAGGCCCTTGGGCCGATAGCCTAGTACCTACCTATGAACCTATTATAAATGATAAAGTTTCAATAAAAATGGAAAAACAAACTTCAGGCATATTCAGTAAACCATTTAAGCTTGCATAGACTTGCTCTTAGATCAAAGAAAATGAATAAACCATGTGACGATGTGATGATGTGCCCAGCTGTGGCAGTAGAAGTAGGAAAGCGGACGTGTAACATACATCAGTATAGCTAGCAGGAGTATTGTAAAAAAATATGTCATTTGCATATCAAACTGATTTGTACAGGTGCTTGTGTTGAAAATGAATTTCTGAAGCTGCTTGTGTTAAAAATGTAGCAACACTGGGTCCTGCTGGATAGAAAAGAAATACACCTGTATTGTAACTGCTGAAATGAATATACTGTAACAAAGGATACTGGAAGACAGGAGGTTAATCTCAGTCCAGGTAACTTTTAAAAATAGTCTGAAATTAAATTACCTGGTTTAGGCCATAAAGATTGCATCTTACAGTTCTTTTTTTTTTTTCAAAACAGGTTTATTGTTTTAACATATAACAGAAATATCATAACAATTTTATACAAGTAATTAAAAATAGATATTATTATAATATTCAACAAAACAACTAAAGTATTTACAAAGACATCCACTACAATCAGATCAATTAATTAAACTAAAATACCATGCTATTGAAATTAGAATTTTTTAACAAATTTTGTAAATTATCCCATACAATATAATAAGATGTTTTTCTAGTTGTTCTTGACCTAATTGTGTTTATTTCCATATGGCACACTATATTCATAACATTTTTAAATTCATTGAACAAAGCAGGTGTATCTGAAATCCAATTTCTGGTTATTATTTTCCTAGCTACTGCTAGAATAGACCATAACAAGGGAAGCTTAACCTTTTTAACACTTTGAGGTACAGGTGTGTTGAATAATATAAGAGATTTAGAAATAATGAAATTATCTGTAAAAAGAGCCTGCAAAAATTCATTAATTGACTTCCAGTATTCTTTCAACTTTATACAGTCATAAAACATACGAGCCCAGTCAGCATTAATTTCTACATTACATCTCTTACATAGATTATCTTTATTATTTATTTTATTCATCATCAAGGTGTATAAAAAGATCTATGTAAAATTTCCATGTATAAAGTCTCTAGACAATGGAAGACGTAGTTCTATAGGCAGATTCCAATATATATTGTTTATCTTGTTGATTTGGTGGGTCCCCATTAATAGAAGTGAAATAATTCCAGTATGTATCTACACTGTAAAAAGTTTCTTGTCTGATAATTTTATGTATGTATGAAAGTTTACCTTTATCAGAAACTTTATGTTGTAAATTTAATATCAAGTAATCAATCAGTGTTGGAATAGATTCTTTAACTGTTATAGACATTAGATCTATTTTATTAATGAGATGTTGTCTAAAGGTCTGAACCTCTAACCAGCAAGTTTCTCTTAGATCAAATTCTTGCTTTAAGAAATCTAGATTTTTAACTTTATTACCAGATATCAACTGATACCAGTATTTTAGAACATTATCTATAGCTAAATGAGTTCCTTCAGAAGTAGATGACAAAAGCATACCCTGAGTATACATTATAGGGAATATAATAAAATTCCATTCCCTATACTTAGGGTGCATGAATATAAAGTTACGATATCTAATAATAATATTTAATGGGTAACAAACCATATGTTTAGGTGTAATAGGTGAAGTACAAAATTCCTTTAGTAACCATAACATGGAGTTATTTACAATCATATTTTTATGTGTTAAGGAGATTTTCATGAAGTGCATACTAATTAGCTCCCAATAATCTTTCCATTTTGACATATGACTGATCTATTAATAAAGTAATAACTTTTACAATAGAAGAGATAGTATATAAATTAAAGTCTGGAAAAGAAATGCCCCCTTGAGACCAGCTATTAGTATGTTTCTTTAATGCAATCCTAGGTCTATTAGGTGCCCATAGGAAATTTAACATTAGTGTATTCAGTTTCTTGATAATTATTTTTGTAGGTGGAAGTATTATTGATTGTATTAAGTATAAAATCTTGGAGAATATTATCATTTTAATAATTGTAAGTCTCTTCTCCATAGTAAAAAACATATTATTCCAGGTATTAAAAAGGTTTTGTATATTAAGAAAACAGATATTATAATTATTATATATAATAGATTTAATATCTTTAGATAGTATTATACCTAAATAAGTTATCTGACCTGAATTGGGTACATATTTAGTAAAATCACTAATGAGAATATTTTTTCGTATATATAGGTAGTATTTTAGTTTTTTCTTCATTGAATATTAAACCAGAAATACTTTTAAAATTCATCATTTTATCAGATAGAGACTGCATAGAAGAATTAGATCCTGCTGATGTAATTAGAACATCATCTGCAAAAAGTTGAATTTTGGGTGTTGTATTTTCATCTATTTCAAAACCCTCTATGTCAGTACTGTTTCTGATAAAATTAGCCCAAGGCTCCATTACTAAAGTGAATAATAGTGGAGAAAGTGGACATCCTTGTTTTGTACCTTTAAAATGGGTATTTTATGTGAAACATATGTTCCTACCTTAATATAAGCCAATGTTCCTTTGTATAAATGCTCAATTAGATTTACAAATGCATCTGAGAAGTTTGTGCACTTCAGTAAGGTAAACAGATAGTCCCAACTTACTGAATCAAATGCTGAACTTATATCAAGACTAATAAGTGTTAAATCTTTCTTTTTCCTATTTGCAAAATCAATTAATGTTAAAGTTCTTCTTATATTATCAAAAGTATTTCTATTTACAATGAAGCCTGTCTGATCTATATCTATAATGCCGGGATGATTGTCTTCAATCTATCAGCAAAAATACTCATAAACATTTTATAATCAACATTAAGTAATGAGATGGGCCGATATGAAGTACATCTAGTTGGATCTTTATTAGGTTTTAAAATTGGCGAAATAAATGTATATTGCCAAGATGGGGGGGGTTATTAACTCAGTTTGGGCCAAAATAAAAACCTTATGTATTAATGAATATGTACTTTTAGAAAGGATTTTATATATCTCTGGTATAATACCATCATTACCCGGTGCATTGTTTGATTTAAGCTTATTTATTTGTGTAATAACCTCTGTATATGAAATACTTTTGTCCAATAGTTTAATCTGTTGTTTATTAAGCTTTTTATTCATGTTTGTGGTTATAAACTCCTTTATTTTATCTTTAGGTTCCATGTTAATGTTATTATGGTTAATTTTGTGAAAGTGATTTCTAAATTAATCTAGTATTTCTGGTATACTAGAAACATTCTTCTTTCCTTAGAGAAAAGATTTCTTTGATATGGTTTTGATTATTCAACCTTTTTGTTTTATTTTAAGTCTATGTAAGTATTTGGGGCTTATTGAATAAGACAAAACTTGTATTTCTCTAAAGTTATTTTAACTTTATGAGTTAAAATTTCTTTGTATTTCTCATTTAGTTTGTTTATTTCTTCAATAACTTTCTTGTCCATAATATTTTCTTTATTATTATGTTCATAAGAGTCTAATTTACTTTGAATATCTAACAATTCCTTATCCCAAGATTTCCTTTTATTATTATACCATCTGATACTTTGTCCATATAGATATGATTTTAAGGCATCCCAAACATAGACAATAGAGACTTCAGGAGTATTATTTATGTCTAAACAATGTTTTACTTCTGAAAGTATATATTCTTTATAGTCTTTTAGTTGAGTTAAGTAAGCTGGTATCCTTTTGATCTGAACATTATGAGTATTTTTTTATCATGAATTCAAAAACAATTGAATTATGATCAGATATAGGACATGAAATGATTTTGGAATTAATTAAATCTGTTACCATCTGGTTAGAAATAAAGACCCTATCTATTTTTGAATAAGTTTTGTATCTGTTAGAAAAAAGGTGTATGGTAATGATTTTGAATCTATCTGATTATTAATATCATTCAAATGATATGAATTAGCAAAATCATTTAAATGTTTTGCATTAGATGTAATTCTTCTTTTTCCTATAGTGGTAGTATCACTTTCATGTAGTATACAATTAAAGTCACCAGCTAAAATAATATCTCCTATAGAGAATGATATGATCTTATCAAGATGATGTTTCACTGTATTAATACCAATTCCAGGTATCCAATATACATTAATTAAAGTGTAAGTCTTCCCATTAATTTGTATTGTAACCATACAAAACATTCCTTTGTCATCCTGATAAGACTTAATGGTTTTAGGAATGGGCATACTTTTATTCCATAAAATAGCCACTCCTCTTTTTTTCTGAGTGTGCTCTGAACTAACCAATATTGTATATTTGTTTGTGGCTAGTTTATCAATATCTTTTTTCAAGATATGGGTTTCTTGTAAGAAGACTAAGTTGGCCTTATGTAAATTAATGTATCTTATTAGGCTTGCCCTTTTACACGGATTATTCAATCCATTAATGTTTAAAGAAATTCCTTTTAAAGATGTCATTTGGCATTTTTAAAACTTAAGAATCTTATGATCAAAATAACAAATAACAACATAAGTAATGTTACATCTCCTCCTTTAGGTGTACCTTTAAATATAGCTGTATTTATTGAATCTCTTATGGGATTTTGTATCGGATTCAATTTTGTTTGTAGTGACAATGAGTGTACAAAATATATTGTGGATGTCAAAACTATATACATATAACAATGAACAAGTGAAAATAATGTAAGGATTAAACCTTGCATCCAGCCTGGAGTTATAAACTCCAACTTAGAGTAGTATTTACCACTCAAGTTAACCCCCTACCCTAAGCAGCAGTACCTCAGCTACCACCTTATCAATTTAATACTAGTTGTATTTAACTGAGGTTAACAGTTTTCAATTCAATTATCTAGCAAGACAAGACTACACATTTGGTAAAACAGCATCATATAAACTAAAATAAACTTTTTTTTTTTAAAACTGTTCATACTACTATATACATCTATGTAATATAAAACACTTGTATTCAAATAGCATTCAAATAATCTTGATGTTAGAAATCAAGAGGAGAGAAAAATAAGTTCTAACATTCATTTAAATGAAAAACTTTGGCTAATATGATTCAGACATTACATATATTAAGATGCATCTATTTTCTGTCATGTAAATGCAGTCAACAGCTTCAAAAAACCTTGAATTGCTTGTATATGAGCATTTTACTTATACTCATTATTGTCAATAGAATAAAATATTGTATTTATAGAAATTGTTATAAATCACACTGCATAGTTATGCAGATTCTCAGAAACACTTGCATTATTGTAAAAAAAAAAAAAAAAGAAGCCATCACACACACACATATATACATATATATATATATATATATATATATATATATATATATACACACACACACACACACACACATATATATATATATATATATATATATACACACACACACATATATATATACACACACACACACACACACACACATATATATATATATATATATATATATACACACACACACACACACACACACACACATATATATATATATATATATATATATATATACACACACACACACACACATACATACATATACACACACACACACACACACACACACACACATATATATATATATATATATATCTGATCTCACTGAGTTGTGTCCTTGCTAAGCACTATCCTACTTGCTGTCCCTACAATAAATCTGTCTGCTTCATACAAAATAATGCACAGCAAACACATTTTAGTAACCAGATTTTACAACCATGCTATACTACTGCTTTAAAATATATCACATGACAATTTCTTCCAGAATAAACTTATAAAATTATTTATGGTTGTCAATCAGATGAATTAAATGAGTTATAGTAATGTATATGTTTGGGACATAAGTTTTTAACACAGATTATTATGCTGCTGTTAAGTAGATTTTCAAAAACACTTGAATAAATGTTTCATTTTCTATGCCTTCTAAAATAAGACATTTACTTACTACAAGAAACTGCATCATTTAAACTCATTATAACTGACATATTTTATGAATTATAACATAGATATTTAAGTAATTATATAAAATAACTCACATTTAGATGTTAAAGAGTTCATTTTCCTTCACATAGGCATTTGCATCAGTTCTACTTCCTGGTAGAGTGTTCTTCCTGAATCAGTGATGTGTCAGTGTGATATCTAGGTCAAATGTTAGACTGACTGCTTTCAGCTTCTCTGTGAGAATTCTGAGAGTTGAAGCTTTTGAAGTAGCTCATGGACATTGTGCATGAGACAGCCCACATCCCAGATTGTCTCCTTAACATTTTGGGAAACTTATTAAAAACTAGTGACAAACATTCATTTAGCAGTGTAAATGCATCTAAACATGACAAAACCTTCACGATGTATTTTACAGGTTATTACAGCCTCTATGTAAGTGAAATTAAGCTAGCGTTATTAATAAGTAATAATATTTTGTCCCAACTCAATTTTTATGCAAATCTTATTATTTACTGTGTCTATATGATCAAAAGCATTTCTATATATTAAAAAGAACAGAAAAGAGAGTAGAAAATAAAAAGAGTGTAAGGCAGAGATAAAAAATGTAAGAGAAAGCTATAAGAAGTATATACAATGGAATATTACTTACTGTTTATATTAATAGAGTTAAAAATAAAACATATTATTTACTATTATTTAGTTCTAATTATTATTAGTTAAAGCATGACAGATTATTTACAAACAAGCATAAGCAGTATAATCAAGAAAGTATAATTAGGAATAGCATTTGAAGAACATATAAACTTTTTACAAGGAATAAATATGTTATTATTCTATTAATCATATTTTCATTACTCTTCTCTCCTGCCCTCCCCCACCCTTTACCCACTACATAATCTAAATAGAATGTCATTGTTTAAACAAAGAAAAGAAGAAAAGGAGAAAAAAAAAAAAGAAAAAAAATGTATCAAATTACTGACCTTACTTCTCTTTTTCAGAAAGAGAAAAAATTGAATCATAGCTTGTTATTAGTTCTTCAGATATTTTGACTGGTTATGAAACAAAACATTTCTTTGCACACAGAGAATAACTTTGATTAAATCTTTTTCAGAATATTTGTGGCTTTCTGGAAATGTAGGAACTATATTTAAAAAGATTAATAATGAAATAAAATGATGAGAGAAAAAAAAAAGAACATAGAACAAATCATTTGTTTTTTAGTCTCTTCTTCTTCTCTGAAGTCTTCCACGAAGTTTCAGTTGCCAGTCTCTTTAATGAAGGACTAGCCCATTCCATTTCCTCTATTTTATCCAAAATCTTATTTTTTTTGATAAACAGTAAAGCAGGGTCTAAGTCATCAAAAGTTTTAGGACCATCAGGAAGGAAGATTTTAAGCTTGGCAGGAAACAGAAAGTATGTTTTAAACTGTGCTTTTTTAAGCTCCCTTATTAGTGGCAGAAAAACTTTTCTTTTAGCTATTACCATGGAAGAATAGTCATTGTCAAAACGCACAGTTGTCTCATTAATCTTAACAGGAGCTTTAGCCCAAGCAGATTAAAAACCATCTCTTTATCAAAAGATGATAGAAATCTAACTATAACTGATCTAGGATAGTTTTTGTTAGAGTTAGTATTAGGTATAGATCTATGTGCTCTTCGATACCAAAGAGAATGCTTCTGGTAAGTCTAAAGTTTTAGGGAGCCATGTTGTTAAAAAGAAGTAATATTGTTACCTTCAATATTTTCTGGCAGTCCAAAAATCCTAATGTTATTGCGCCTAGATCTATTTTCCAGGTCATCAAGCTTTGTTTGTAAATGTGTATTTTGTTTCAGCAGAAACTCAATGTTGATTTCCTCTTCTTGGATTCTATTTTCCATGTCATTCACAGCTTCTTCTATGCCTGTCATCTGGATCTTCTGTTGTTGCAGGTCTATATGTAACAAGTCTATTTGTTTTGTAGTTTTTTCTATGAAGGTATCTATTTTAGTATCCATTTTATCCATCTTAGCAGTAAGTTGCTGGATTATAGTTATCAGAGACTGAAGTTCTTTCTTGATGCTGGAGTCTTGAGAATTTGTCTTACTGGAACTCATTTCAGACTGATAAACTGACAGGAAAATTTCCAAAGTGATTTCTGACAGGAATATTGTTAAAATTTCCTTTCTTTTTTAGATATAGTTCAAGAACTATATAAAACAAACTTATTTAGAAAGAAAATTACTTCAAAAATTAATTTTTTAAGTAATTAATTCCTGTCAGTGTAATGAAATTGGTGGAGCTGAAGAAATCTGCTGCTATCCTGTGTTCATCCTTGGCCACGCCCCCGTATCTTACAGTTCTGACTGCAGCCAGAGACAAAATGTCTGTGAAAACCAAGACTATGAATCATACTGTATTGTCTTTAGGGGTAAACTAATTGGTACCCTGGAAGGGTGGAAGTTTCTGAAATGGTTTTATATCTTCCAGATGCTACAGCACATCTTAGCAAAGCTCTATGTGTGTGTGTATGTTAACACATATGTGCTGGGTTCTGGTTCAGTTTCTAGTAAATGGGGTAGTGTGGGAACTAGAAGTCAGGTGAACAGATATATGTTATGTCAGTCTGTACTCCAGCACTGAAATGATGTTTTAAACTACATGAAGCATAAGTATCAGGGCAGTCTGTTATAAGAAATGACAAGACCACTCACCCACTTCATCTTGCCTTGCTCTTGTAAGTGAACTAGGGGACAGTAATCCTTTAGATCAGTCAGAAAAATATAGTGAGATTAGTTAAGTATTGTTTTTTTTCTATATCTGTGTGAACCATACCATTTGTGTTATTTTTTATATCCTGTGATTGAAGCTCTGGTTCATAGGTTCATAGGTTTATACTAGGCTATCTGCCCTAAGGCATTTATAAGCCTAGCCCAGAGTTTTTGTGGCTTACACCACCCCTTATGTTAAAAAATACTGTGCCCATTAGTTTGTTGTGCCTCTGTCCAGCAGTGACACAGAGATGATTCCCAGGGTAAACATACGATCTCCCATCCACCGGTCAAGATTTCTCTTGAACAGAGCCAGCGAGGTGCTCTGCCTCACATGGACCGGGATTTTATTCCACAACATAGGGAGTCTCTGGGTGACAAATCTATCCCTCCAGCATGTCCTATTTATATCCGTGCTAAGGTTTAATTCGCTTGCTCTAGTGGATCTGGTGGAGCATGTCCATTAATTCCGGGTTGGACATGGCCTTGTATGTCAGGCACAGGTCACCTCTGAGCAGACGGTATGCGACTGAATAGAGCTGGAGTTTCTTCAGTCTGGCAGCATATGACAGATTTTGGAGTCCCTTTATCCTTTTGGTGAGGAACTTTTGGGGTCTCTCCAATTGCTGCAGGTGTCGGGTGAGATACATCCCGAATGGGGCATTGGACTCGATCATTGGTCTGATAAGTGAAGAGTACAGGAGAACAATGACCTCACTTGATCTGGATGTGAATCCCTTTATGATCAGGTGGGCAATGTAGAAGGTTTTTCTAACCACTTTAACAATGTGAGTGTCAAAAGAAAGGCCACTGTCAACCTGGGTCCCCAGGTCCCTGATAACCTCTTCTGTGCTTAGTGGATTGCCACCTATATGGTAGCTTGGGTTACCTTGTTTTTCCCGAAGGGTATGACTATACATTTTTTGGCATTTAACTTCAAGCCATGGCTCTGGCACCAGCTATCAATTTCCGTGAGACCCCTCTGAAGGATATCTGTGTCCGATGTACTTTACACTATGGCTCCCAGTTTGCAGTCATCTGCAAACTTTGTCAGCCATAGTCCTCCTATGTTAGCCTGTACATCTGAGAAGTAGATGCCGAACAACAGGGGGCCAAGGACTGAGCCCTGTGGGACACCACTTGTGACCGGCTTGGAGTCTGACATGGCGCCAGCTACTCTAACCCTGTGGGTTCTGTCCTTTAGCCAGTTTGCAACCCATCTTGTGACATATGGGTTTACATTTAAGCTGGTAAGTTTCTCTATAATACCCGAGTGGTGTATTGTGTCGAAAGCTTTTGCAAGGTCAAGGTAGGCTGTATGGACTGCCTTTCCCTCATCAATGGCCTTGGTGACTGTTTCGAAGAAGTCGACCAAGTTCAAAAGGCATGATCTGCCCTTGACAAAGCCAAACTGGGTCGGGTCCAATGGCTGCAAGTCCCCTATATGTCTTTGTTTATGAGTTCTATTATGATCCTCTCCATAGCTTTGCAGACCAGGCTTGTTAAGCTTATGGGGCGGTGATTACCAGGGTCCGTAGAGGCACCGCCTTTGTGGAGTGGGACCACAGTTGCCGTACGCCACTCCTTGGGCACGTATCCTGTGGTAAGGCTAAGATTAAACAGCTGCCTTATGTGTGGGTTTAGTTCCTCATTGAGTTTGTGTAGCACACAGCCGGGGACACCATCTGGTCCCATTGATGCTGTGTTTTTAGCTTTAGAGAGAGCAGCTTTCACCTGCGCATTGGAGATGTCTGGGAACTGCACTCCGCTGGGATAGTTACCTCTCCTTTTGGGGGGGAGAGGGGGGTGAAGTTTGCACTGAACCTGTCTGCCAGTATGTTGGCAATGTCTGTGGGTTCAGTGATTTTTGTATCATTTTGGACTAATTCTGAGTATATCTGGGAGTTTCCACCCAGGTTTCTAACATAGCTGAAGAAGGCCTTATGATTGTCTTTTGAATCTATGGCAATTTTACTCTCAAAGTTGGCTTTGGATGATTTTATGAGTGCTCGTATTTTTTACTAATAATGATCAAAGGTGTCTTCTCTTTTATGGATTTTGCTCTATCATGTAACAGCTTTCTCCTCTTATTGTAAAGTTTGTTTATGGCTGGGGTCCACCAGACTGGACGTTTGCCCTTGGTGGAAGAGTCTTGGTTTTATTAGGGATTGCCTGATCCATGCAGTTCTGGAGGTGCTCGTAGAAGGCATTTGTAAGGGCTTCCGCAGCTTGGGTTGTGGTTTCCACTGGCTCGGGGGCCTTGAAGGATACCACACCAGTCTTGAGTAGTGTGAAGTTTGCTTTAGAGAAGTTCTTCACTGTGGTCTTTTTTGTTTGGGGTGGGGGCGGGATGTGGATATCCAGTGAGATTAGTTTATGATCTGATCTCACCAATGAGGGATATACTTCCGGTGTGGCGCATTTTGTCCCCATGATGATGAGATCTAGTATATTTTCTCCTCTTGTGGGAACGGTGACTAGTTGTTCCATGGCATTTGAATTTATGAACTCCAGGAACCTTTGGGCTAGAAAGTTTGGGCTTGAGTAATGTTCCCAGTCTATATTCAGGTAGTTGAAGTCACCCAATATAATGGTGTTTGGAGATACATTTATACCCTCCAGTGTCTTCAGGAAGGCTGTGTGGGGTTCCTAAGTTTGAGAGGGTGGCCTGTAGCATGCTACAAATTGTAGAGCAGTTTTGCCTAGGGTTAATTGCACCTGGATGGTTTCCGATGCTTTGTGCATTGCCACCAACCTGGAGGTGTGGGTATCCTTGATGAATATGGATACACCCCCTCCTTTTATGGTGAGGTCCGGGTTTTGGGGCCGGATATGAGGTAAAACCTGATAGTGCCGGGGTGCTCTCAGGAGCCTTGAATCAGGTTTCAGTCACAGCACAGACATTGATGTTCTCCATACTGAGAAGGGCCTCGAGTGTGTGCATTTTGAGATTTAGACTTCTGGCATTGAGCAGCATTACCCTTAGTTTCTTCCCATTTTTGTTTTCTAGGGTGGTAGGTTTAGAATTTGAGCCTTGCCTAAAAAGGCACTATGAGGGTGGCAAGAGCCTTAGCCAATATCCGGAATCCCAGGGTGATAGGTGCAAGCCGTCCCTTGAAACAGCGTGGCTTGTCAAGCATGTCATCCCACGCAGACACACACTGGATCCCCTTTGAATGACACCAGAAATTAAGCCAATTGTTAAAACTGATCATCTTGTCTCTATGTTGTGGCATCATTCTTGGTGAAGGAAGGATGCTGCTCAGGGTCAGGGTCATACCTGCCTGGGCTACATAATCAGAGAGCTCCTCTATGTCTCTTTTCATGTAGTCCAGGGAGGTACGTCTCAGGTCGTTCACACCAGCATGGACAATGACTGTGTCATAGTTGTACTTGCTGTGGAGTGACCCGAGTGCTTGTGTTATGTGGTGGATTCTAGCGCCCGATAGGCAGCTTACTGTGACCCTCTCCTTGTTCAGCCTGGTGAGTGGGGCGTCAGTGTG
Organism: Protopterus annectens; assembly: GCF_019279795.1. Classification (NCBI taxonomy): domain Eukaryota; kingdom Metazoa; phylum Chordata; order Ceratodontiformes; family Protopteridae; genus Protopterus; species Protopterus annectens. The sequence continues at coordinate 444,801,526 of NC_056748.1, read as the reverse complement.
TCTGACTATGGAGTCACCTATGACAAGTATGTTTGGTGTTGTATTTGGCCTTAAGGGCTGCGACTGCTTTGCACACTGATTTTGTGTTTTATGTGTTGCCTGTGGTGTGTCATGAGGTGGCGGTTGCTTGGGTGTCTGCTTTGGAGGCCTCTGCTGTTAAGGTAAATTTTTGCTCAGAGCCTCCGAGTATGTCTTTGTGTGTTTGATTCATTGTTGTGATAGCTTTACGTGAGACTGGTTTTGTGGTGTGTGTTGCCTTCTCCTCCTGTCTGGTCTTGCCAGTCCTGAGTTGAGAGAGCTCAGCCTCCAGTTTGGCTAAATAGCTGCATCTCTCGCAAGTATTTGTGTTATGTGGGAGGAGGAGAGGGTTGTCTGTGTACATGAGGCAATTGTAACATTGCCTCAATATTCAGATTCACCAACTGGACAGGAGAGACGCCAGCATCTGGCCCTTGACATGCTAGAGAAATTAAGAAGTTTGGGGTGAAACTGACTGAGAGGACTTAGTAAGGAATTGGGTACTCCGGGGGTTAAGACAAGTGCTGAGCTTTTTTTTTTTTTTGGAGAAAAAAAAAGGCTTTAGGAACAAGTGCTGTGCTTTTAGTTAAGGGATATACTGTTTAGATTACTAGTAGAGCAGTTCTAAGGGAAAAATGAAGAACAGACTTTATGGAGCCACAAAAAGCAACCTTGTTAAACGGCTGCCCGATGCTGCTCTAGTGGCAACTCTGCTAAAGCGTGCTTGATAGCAGGGCTGGAAGAGCCAGGAATTGGGCAACAAAACTACAGTTTCAAGTCAGTAACCACTCCCACGGGGGCAGGGGCTGCTCAATGTTTTCACTGCCACTGATCAACAGAGAGACTTTCCTTTAGCCCAAGCAAAATGGCCTCACAGAATCTTACAAACAGTTCAGGAACAGCAAGCCTGTAACTGAACTTTTAAATCTCAGAAAAGTGGGAAAAAGCAAGATTTTTTTGTTTTTGCTTTTTCAGAGATAGCAGAGGTTCACAAGTAATATCAAGTTATAACAGTGCAGTAAATGACCCCACACAAGAGTGCTAGGTCAAAGACAGAAAATATGCAAGTTTTGAGAAAAACGATTTTAAAATTAAGTGCAAACAGGAAATTCAGTAAACAGCTTTTGGTTGTGCTCTAAATACAGCTACTAATGCAGAAATCAAGTTTAATAAGCCGTAAAATGCTCAAACTAGGCAACTATGCAGAAAAACTTAGCAAATAAACAGACAAAAACTACTTAAAATCTCAAAAGTGGCTCCTTCTTCTCTCAGCGTTTTCTCCTTTTGTTGTGTGCTTCACCACCAGCCAACAAGCCTGAAAGAGCCAAACCATGAGGCAACTAGGTTTTAAGAGAGGAAGATGAAGGAGTTTTGGAAATGACCCCTACTGGTCAATAAAACTACAGTTTCAGGTCAGTAACCACTCCCACGGGGGGCAGGGGAGCTGCTCAATGTTTTCACTGCCACTGATCAACAGAGACTTTCCTTTAGCCCAAGCAAAAATGGCCTCACAGAAACTAACAAACAGTTCAGGAACAGCAAGCCTGTAACTGAACTTTTTTAAATCTCAGAAAAGTTGAAAAAAAGCAAGATTTTTTTTGTTTTTTTTTTCAGAGATAGCAGAGGTTCACAAGTAAAATCAAGTTATAACAGTGCAGTAAATGACCCCACACAAGAGCGCTAGGTCAAAGACAGAAAATATGCAAGTTTTGAGAAAAAACAATTTTAAAATTAAGTGCAAACAGGAAATTCAGTAAACAGCTTTTGGTTGTGCTCTAAATACAGCTACTAATGCAGAAATCAAGTTTAATAAGCCAGAAAATGCTCAAACTAGGCAACTATGCAGAAAAACTTAGCAAATAAACAGAGAAAAAATACTTAAAATCTCAAAAGTGGCTCCCTTCTTCTCTCAGCCGTTTCTCCTCTTGGTGGGTGCTTCACCAACAGCCAACAAGCCTGAAAAGACGCCAAACCCACGAGGCAACTAGGTTTTAAGAGAGGAAGATGAAGGAGTTTTGGAAATGACCCCTACTGGTCAATAAAACTACAGTTTCAAGTCAGTAACCACTCCCACGGGGGGCAGGGGAGCTGCTCAATGCTTTTCACTGCCACTGATCAACAGAGAGACTTTCCTTTAGCCCAAGCAAAAATGGCCTCACAGAAACTTACAAACAGTTCAGGAACAGCAAGCCTGTAACTGAACTTTTTTAAATCTCAGAAAAGTGGGGAAAAAAGCAAGATTTTATTTCTTGTTTTTGTTTTTTCAGAGATAGCAGAGGTTCACAAGTAAAATCAAGTTATAACAGTGCAGTAAATGACCCCACACAAGAGCGCTAGGTCAAAGACAGAAAATATGCAAGTTTTGAGAAAAAACGATTTTAAAATTAAGTGCAAACAGGAAATTCAGTAAACAGCTTTTGGTTGTGCTCTAAATACAGCTACTAATGCAGAAATCAAGTTTAATAAGCCAGAAAATGCTCAAACTAGGCAACTACACAGAAAAACTTAGCAAATAAACAGAGAAAAAATACTTAAAATCTCAAAAGTGGCTCCCTTCTTCTCTCAGTGTTTTCTCCTCTTGGTGGGTGCTTCACCAACAGCCAACAAGCCTGAAAAGACGCCAAACCCACGAGGCAACTAGGTTTTAAGAGAGGAAGATGAAGGAGTTTTGGAAATGACCCCTACTGGTCAATAAAACTACAGTTTCAAGTCAGTAACCACTCCCACGGGGGGCAGGGGAGCTGCTCAATGTTTTTCACTGCCACTGATCAACAGAGAGACTTTCCTTTAGCCAAAGCAAAAATGGCCTCACAGAAACTTACAAACAGTTCAGGAACAGCAAGCCTGTAACTGAACTTTTTTAAATCTCAGAAAAGTGGGAAAAAAGCAAGATTTTTTTTTTTTTTGTTTTTTTCAGAGATAGCAGAGGTTCACAAGTAATATCAAGTTATAACAGTGCAGTAAATGACCCCACACAAGAGTGCTAGGTTCAAGACAGAAAACATGCAAGTTTTGAGAAAAAATGATTTTAAAATTAAGTGCAAACAGGACATTCAGTAAACAGCTTTTGGTTGTGCTCTAAATACAGCTACTAATGCAGAAATCAAGTTTAACAAGCTAGAAAATGCTCAAACTAGGCAACTATGCAGAAAAACTTAGCAAATAAACAGAGAAAAAAATACTTAAAATCTCAAAAGTGGCTCCCTTCTTCTCTCAGCGTTTTCTCCTCTTGGTGGGTGCTTCACCAACAGCCAACAAGCCTGAAAAGATGCCAAACCCACGAGGCAACTAGGTTTTAAGAGAGGAAGATGAAGGAGTTTTGGAAATGACCCCTACTGGTCAATAAAACTACAGTTTCAAGTCAGTAACCACTCCCACGGGGGGCAGGGGAGCTGCTCAATGTTTTTCACTGCCACTGATCAACAGAGAGACTTTCTCTTAGCCCAAGCAAAAATGGCCTCACAGAAACTTACAAACAGTTCAGGAACAGCAAGCCTGTAACTGAACTTTTTTAAATCTCAGAAAAGTGGGAAAAAAGCAAAATTTTTTTTTTTTTTTTTTTTTGTGATAGCAGAGGTTCACAAGTAATATCAAGTTATAACAGTGCAGTAAATGACCCCACACAAGAGTGCTAGGTCAAAGACAGAAAATATGCAAGTTTTGAGAAAAAACGATTTTAAAATTAAGTGCAAACAGGAAATTCAGTAAACAGCTTTTGGTTGTGCTCTAAATACAGCTACTAATGCAGAAATCAAGTTTAACAAGCCAGAAAATGCTCAAACTAGGCAACTATGCAGAAAAACTTAGCAAATAAACAGAGAAAAAATACTTAAAATCTCAAAAGTGGCTCCCTTCTTCTCTCAGCGTTTTCTCCTCTTGGTGGGTGCTTCACCAACAGCCAACAAGCCTGAAAAGACCTAGGTTCATAGATTGGTACTAAGCTAACTGCCCTTGTGAGCCATTTTAAGCCTAGCCAATTATCCCTTGTGAGACTCAAACCCTGCACCTTTTGTTTGTAAGGCAAACACCTTACCATAAGGCCACCCTCCCAACCCAAGATTATATCACCCCAAATGGGACTCGAACCCACAATCCCTGGCTTAAGAGGTCAATGCCTTATCCATTAGGCCACTGGGGCCTGACAGTATCTTTACTGTAAACAGATACATTTAATAATAAATAACAAAAGAGCATTAAAATACTAAATATTTAAACTTTTTACTGTGGCTGGTCTTTTAGAAAATATTTAACCCTTGAGAGTACTTATATTTATTTGGTGACACTGTGGATGCTCCTGAAACTATTGCTGCATTGGTCAAACACTGACATTTGTATTAGTATTAATTTTACTCAGTATGAATGGGTACTCTTGTAAGAACCTCAGAGTAGCTGGCTTTGGAGTGTTCTGGTAGCAGTATCTACCTGATAGCCTGGGCAGAGGGGGAACAGCTGGTAAATCTGTGCCAGCCATTCCCAGGTGTGTGTGTGTGTGTGTGTGTGTGTGTGTGTGTGTGTGTGTGTGTGTGTGTGTGTGTGTGTGTGTGTGTGAAAATCAAATCTCAGAGAGTATGCGTGTCAGCTACTTGGAGCAGGGACATAGAGCACTGGTTTCACAGAGGGTGGTAGAGGACTTGGCTTGGACCATGCGGCTAAGGACTCAACTCTACAGCTGTAGTCAGTGTGGAGTCTTATTTGGGACCTGGTGAGAGAGAGGAAAACCCAGCCCCAGAGCATGAGTGTGTTCCCTGTATGCTCTTAAAGGAATTTTTTTCCAAGTGAACACCCTTCACACGTGTCCATGTTGATGACTGAGACTCCTCGATTACTGGCCCAGAGGAAGGAAATCACAAAACAATAATTTCAAAGAAATTATAACATATATACATAATAAAAAAAAGTAGAACAAATACTGAAGATATTCTTGAGGGCTTTAAAATATTTTATGAAAATATAAATACTAATACAAATAACCCAGATAATGATGACATAACTGAAACTTTACAAAAGGAAAATATAAATAATAAATGAACAAGTAAACAAATAAAAAAACTGAAAGGTCATTCACTTTAACAGAAATAAAAGATCAAAAAAGTTAAAAATAATAAGACATCTGGCTTAGATGATCTTTTACCAGAACTAGATAAAATACTACAGAATGATGCAGTTAAATTATTACATAAGGTCTATATGGAAATAAAAACATCTGCTGAATTCCCCATCATGGAAATATTCCTTTATATCATATACTTTAAAACATATCACTTATTTTATGTGGACTATAGTATGCTCATATCCATTTTCGCTAACAGAATTAATCTAGTTATACCTAAACTAATTAACAATGACCATACTGGGTTTATTTTAAAAAGACAAGTGCGTGATAATATAATAAGAATATGCACATACATTAATAGACTATTCAAATAAAAATAAAAAAGAACTTCTATCATTAGTCTTGATTCAGATAAGACTTTTGACTCAGTTAATCGGTCATACTTGTTTAAAACATTTAAAGTATATAATTTCTCAGCTGCGCTAATTGTGAGCTAACGGTATTGTGCAAATATCCTACCACTGAGGCAGTGACACTAACTCATGTTAAAAGTCTTGGCAAATTTATAATTTTGTGTGAAGTGCTATCAAGATAAATGTGTAATGTATTCACTGTATACTTATGTCTACTAATTTTGTTTAGAAGTCTTTGTATACAGTGTTAGCACAGTTAAACTAGCAATGTACTCACTGTATACTTATACACTGTAGTTTGCTTGCAATTCCTGTCATTTTCTAAAATTGTGGAGCTTTTCTCCCCAGGCCTCCAATGAAAATGGGTCTTGTGAGCCAGTCTGACTATCCCAGTTAAGAAATGTCAAATAAATAAAATAAAAATAAATACATTGCATTAATTTCTTAGTTATACAATAACTCTTGTGCTTATGTTAAAATAGGTTCTTTTCATTCTCATTCCTTTAAATTACAAAAAAGCACCAAACAAAGCTGTCCATTAATACCTTTACTTTGCATATTAGCTATAGAACACTTTGCTAATAGTATTAAATCCAATAAGGACATTAATACTATCAAAATAAAAAAAAGATTTTAAACTAAACATTCAACTCCTTGCTGATGATATTTTACTAACAGGAAATATAGGAAATTCATTACAAGATATAATTAGTTCTATGAGTCAGTTTGAAAAAAATCTCAAAGTTAAGATTTAATCATAATAAAACAATTTCATTATTAACTAATACAAAAATAGAAAATTCATACAAAAATATTCTAATTTCAATTGGACTTGCAATCAAATGAAATACCTTGGTATAGCAAAAAAAAAATGATACAAACTTTCAACAGGTTGTTGATAAAATTTTAAGTTTAGTCACAATTTGGAACAAATTATTTACCATGGAAGAAAGACGAATGCTTATTAAGACGATAATTCTCCCTAAAATATTGTTTCTCTTATAACTGTATTTATATATATATATCTACATATCTAGATACACTCACATATATATATATATATATATATATATATATATATATACATACTACACACACACACACATATATATATATCACACACTCTAATATATATTTATATATATATATATATATATATATATATATATATATATATATTATATATATATATACATTACACACACACACATATATATATATATAAAATATATACACACACACACACACACACATATATATATATATATATATATATATCTACATATCTAGATACACTTTAATATATATATATATATATATATATATATTTATACACACACACACACACACACACACATATATATATATATATATATATATATATATATATACACACACACACACACAATATACTGTTGAAAATTTAAGGTCCAAATACAAATCAGGATTCTGAAAAGTGGTTAATTTTACAAATATTTAGAGACTTTATGAGCAGAGAGGTAAAATAAGATATTTAACCTAGATAAGAAATTGTTCCCCACATTACTGGAATTCTTAACAAATACCAATAATAATGCAATGAAAAACAAATCATATTTGTCATAAATTCATAATATTCTTAAGTTAGATTTCACATATTTAGACAATTCCTATTGGAACTACTCCTCAAAAATTAATAATGAAAACTTCTCTAAAGAATACAATAAATTAATATCAAAATCTACCGATAAAACTCTTCATTATAGTGGAAATTTTTCACTTGCAATATTTTACACAGAGCTTTTGTCACTCCTAACAAATTTGCACTTATGTATAAATCAAATACAATTAAATGCTGAAGATGTGATTCTGAAATAATAGCTGACTGGACACATATTGTATATGACTGTGACGTCATCTCCCCTTTTTGGAAATAAATTAATGACTTTATTCAAGATCCTACGGTCAGAAAGATGCAATATTTCTAAATCTTTAGATTAATTTAATGCTCTGATTCCTGAGATAATTCCAAAAACCCAAATGCCTCTTCTTTGGTCTATTCTTGCTATAGCCAGGAAAGTAGTTACTAAAAACTGTAAAAGGAAAGTTACCCCTCTAGTGTTGAATTTATTAGTATGGCAAAAATTGTTTGCAGTAATGACTTGCATACAGTAAATATGAGAACTTTGAATATTACACAATCATATAAATAATGGTTTAAACTTAAAGACTTGCTTGAAAAATATAAATTTTTGCAGATGTATAACTTTGATGTATTGATCAGCTGTGGGCCTATGTAAATAATTATTTGTTTACTAATTGGTTTATTTATTGTTTTAAAACCAATTAAAAAAATAAAAAATAATTTTGTTTGGAAGTGTTTGCATACAGTGGATATAAAAAGTTTATACACCCCTGTTAAAATACCAAAAAAATGAGACCACAATAAATCATTTCAAAACTTTTCCCACCTTTAATGTGACCTATAACCTGTACAATTCAACTGAGGCTTCTTTGCAATGTCACTGTTGTCCAATTTTTTTCTCCACTTTTTGATACTGTCTTCACTGTGTTCCATGGTATATCCAATATTGTGGAATTTTTTTTTTGTATCTTTCAACAGTGAGATCCCTTTGATGCTTTGTAAGCTCTCTGTATACCATGACTTTTGCTGTAGCAGTAAATGTCAGGAAAATCCTACTAGCAGAGCTGAACTTTATTTGAGGTTAATCAAAGTCTTTTTAACTGATGGGAGGTGTGTACCCAAGAAGACTGAATGCTGTAATTAAATCAAAAGGTGCTTCAACAAAGTATTAGTTTAAAGGTTTGCACACTTATGCAACTAGCTTATTGTATGTTTTTAATTTATATTTTTCTCCTAACAGATTTGTTTGAAATGATTTATTGTGGTCTCATTTTTTTATATCACAAAAACCTGGTATTTTTAACAGGGTGTGTACACTTTTTATATCCACTGTAGGTATTTTTATACCTCAATAGACTTCAAAGAACTTTTCCTCAGGCAGATAGCAAATCTTGGAGGTGTGATGGGGAAGAAAGAGGTAATTGGGAATATGTTTTTTGGGAGTGTAATGATCTGACAGATTTTAATAATTCCCTATGTAATACTCAGGATCTGAATTCCCTAGACATAGTAAAGTCATATTAAGTTTAAATCTGCTTGTTGACAAAAAAGTAATTACTAGAAAATTTAAATCAAAATCTAAACCAACTGTATTTGAAGAATTTCATATTGTAAGAAGTGTCTTTAGAAAAGGGAAGCAGCAGATTGCATACAAATAAATGGAATTTGTGGGACTAATACATGCTGAGTAATGTTCAGGAGTTGGAGTGATGTTTAAGGAAAGGCAGGAGTTGAGTGATTTATGTAGCGCTGGACTGAAGACAGTTGTTATAAGGAAAGAGTGTAATGTATAAAGTGTTGAATGGAAAAATGTTAATATGGTTTGTTTTCTTTTCTATTAAAGAGTGTGCCTATGTCTTAAGTAATATTTTAATAAAACTGTTTAAAAAAGACACAACTGGCTATTACTGCAATTCCCATACCACAGAGGTGATAGGACCATAGCAACCAGGCTGCACAATATTGCACCAGTGTCATATCATCAAGGTAAGAATCAGAGAGATTTAGGGATAAAGCACTCCAGTAGTAAAGCCTGAATGATACCAATATATAAATTTTACTGCATTCAGATCTGATCATAAAATCAGGTGTCTAATTCACAAATATTTCTGAATGAAAATATGAAAATTTAAGAACACTGAATGTTCAGTCTTTACTGTCAGCATGTTACTGATAAGCTCTCCGGCTCCACTCCTGATAAACAGACTCTACAGTCAACATTAAAATGAGATGGAAGAAACAGGAACCCTGAGATGAACAAACATAGTGCTATACACTAGTACCACCTCAGGCTCTTCATAATTCAACTTAAGTTGACTCTTGATTTAACTAGTTCATTAATAAATCCAGGCAGTCCTTCAAAAGATTAATGTTACATAACCTTGAGGAGTATAATCAATAAGTTTATTACGAGTGTAACAATGGTGACACACATCCCTGCTTACTAAGTGTAATAAATATGTTTACTACCAGCATAACAATGGTAATACACATCCCTGCTTACTAGGTGTGATAAGTATTCCACCAGCTTAACAGTAGTAATACACATCTCTGCTTCACCTCTTATAATGCAGCCAACAAAATGGAAACCAAAAATGTGCTCTGTAGCATCCAATAAGTCAACAAATAGCTCTGAAGTTAGCTTTTCATATTTAGAGGACCTATAGTGGATTTTATTAGTGAAGGGATGACTGCAGTCTCTTGTTATATTTGGGAAAAAATCTACTTGGAAAAAGCCCTTAGTATCAAGAAATTACCTGGCCTGATGACCAATGAAGATGCCATGACAAGTCTGATAGGGTGAAAAAATGAAAAGACAGCTTCTACTGATTCACCACTGCTGAGGAAAAAAGATACATATGAAGTGAAAAACAGATGCAAAAAAAAAATGCAGCTCCTGAATTTCACAGAATGAAAAAGCATTACAAGTTGCCAGACCATTTGTAAAAATATGTGCAGTCCAGCTTGATGAAACTTGGTTTGCTGATTAGACTTGGCAGAAATCTGAGTAGACAAGCCACTGATTTATTTCATCAAGTTTCTAAATTGTATGCCACATAACAGGCATCCATAATAATTCTCTCTGCAAGAACAGTCAGTGCCCTCCAGGTGAACTATATGTGACACCCAGACTTTCATAGTTAAACAAGATTATGATCAAACCACTGGTCTCATGTGGCTGTTGGAAATGGACAAACACAAATGGAGCGATTTGTTCTAGCTCAAAGGAAACCGTGGAAACAGACCAGGCCATGGTCAGACCATGATAATGATTTTATCTCCTCATCAGCCATGACCACATTAAGGACAAGGAAAAAGATGAATGGTTTGAGGAACAAGAAATGGCCACAGTTGTTGCCCATCAGCAGCTGAGAAAATTTAGAAGCTTGCCAAAGGAGAAAGGGCTGCTTGGATTTTTTTTTTCTTTTTGCAGTTGGAAGAAGGAAAAACTAGTGGGTCATTTCACGGCGAAATTTAAAAAGATGCCTGAATCACAGGGAAGCTTGACAGAAGTAGTAAGTGAAACAGCTAAGTATATTTTAAAAAGTCAGTTTTTCCACCAAAATACACAGCAAAAAGCAGTAATTTAACACAACTTTAGTCAGAAAAAAAGTTAAGTTTTGACAGCCCTTTTTCTCAAAATTGAAAAGTGACACTCCAAATAAAATGAGATTGAAAGTCAATTAAGAGCCCCTAAACAACACTTGTTTTCTACCTTAAAAGTAAAAATGTTAGAAAAAAAATTAAGTTAGGCACTCACCGTAACTTTCCATCTGTGTTGTCCATTGGTTGAATGGGTTCAGATCTGATCCTTGGATCCAACTTGGTCACTTTCTAAAGATTCTAGGAACCAACTCTCAAGCAGTTCCCTTACCTATAATGCCCCTGATCACTACAATAACTCAGATTGAGTTTGCTGCTATTATATACATTATACTCACACAATACAATAACAATAACAATGCTATGACAGGAAAGAGATATATGAAAGATCAGGAGTTCAAACAGGAACTATGGTTCCTAACACTTCTGCTAGGTCTCTCCCAAAGACAAGGACAGGGGTAAAGATGGGGAAGTTGAGGAAGAATGAAAATGGACAACAGAGATGGAACATTATGGTGAGTACATAACTTCTTTATCTGATGTTGTCATTTTCATTCGTTCCTCAATGAATGGGAAAGAGTCCCCAGCTACAGTAACCTTGGTTGGCTCTCCTAGTAACCTTGGTTGGCTCTCATAGAAGGATGTGCCAGAGCACACTGGAACCAAAGGCATCTCTATTTCTGGAAATGATGTCCAAGTTGTAATGCACAATAGAGATATGAGCATTAGACCAAGTGGTTGCTGCACAAATATAGTCAATAGCAACGCTTGGCCAAAAGGCTGCTGAAGTAGAGATAGACCTAGTTGAATGTGCCTAAATGCCTTCAGTTGTTTAAGTAAGGCAATACATTTCAAGGAATAAATATAGGAAATACAATATGTTATCCATTTAGGCAAGGTAGTATTAAACTGGTCTTCCCATTCTTATATCAGAAAAGTTAACAAATAGTTGTTCAGATTTTCTGAATGCCTTGGTTCTGTCTAGGTAAAACACAACTACCCATGTACATCAAGAAAATGAAGGGTGTATTCTCCTTTATTTTATGAAACGTGGCAAATTGATGACCTGATTGATATTGGTTTCAGAGGCAACTTTTGGTAAGAAAGAAGGACATGTGCGTAAAGTAACTCTATCTTTGTGAAAAATTAAATACGATGGCTTGGAAGACAGTATTTGGAGTTCTGATACCCATCTTTTAGAAGTTATAGCTACTAAAAACACAGTTTTCCAAGAAAGAGACTTCACATCCACCTTAGCTGATGGTTCAAAGGGGCAGTGTAGCTTTGCTTGTAAAACCCTACTGAGGTCCCAAGGAGGGGTGGTGTCCTTTATTGGATGTCTCAGTAAGAAAGTATTGCTAAGAAATGCTTTACACAATTTATATGATGACAAAGTAAAAGCATTATTCCCTATATGATAACTGAAGATGGCTGCCAATTGAACTTTAACAGTGGAAAAACTTGCTCCATCCTGGAAAATCAAAGCAAGGAAATCTAAAACTGCTGCAACTGGAGCAGTGACGGGATCTAATTGTTTCTGATGAGCCCAAATAGCAAATCTTCTCAATTTACTCTTGTAAACCTTTCTAGTAGAGGCTTTATGTGAATAGACTAAGATTTTTAGAACTGGGGAAGAAAGCTTGGAATGTCTAGCCATCATAGGAATTGGAAAAACCATGTGGTCAACTTGTGGCCTGCAGTATCTGAGTGAAATTGTCCTGATGGGTGAGATAGGAAATCTGGACTGGGATCCAGCATCAAAGGAGGGCACACTGCATGCAACCAGAGGAAGGCAAACCATACCTGTTGAGGCCATAAGAGAGCAATGAGGATCACTCTGCTCTTCAACTGAAGTGCATTCTGAAGAAACTTGGGAATGAGATGCAGAGAGGGGTAAGCATACAGGAGACTGGAGGGCTAAACATGGACTAGAATATCTCTTGGTGAGTTTTCCTGAGTAGGGGTAAGGGCAAAGTACCTGCTATATTTGTTGCTGAAGGGGGGGATGCAAACAGATCACAGCAAGGTTGACCCCACTTATGGAAGATCATGTTTGACACTAATTGAGAGACCACTCGTGAGGCATGAGGATGGTCCTGCTGAGTCTGTATGCTAGAATACTGAACTTTCCCAGTACATGCATTGCTACTAGAAAGCGGTTGGTAGAGATCACCCACAGCCACATCCTCATTGCTTCTCGACAAAGGAGGTAGGATCGGGTTCCCTCTGTTTTTTGAGGTACCAGACTACTGACATTTTGCCCATTTATATTGCAACAGTCCCTAGATAGAAAAAGCTCTGAAAGGCCTGCAACACAAAAAGCACTGCTCTCATCTCTAGGACACTGATATTCAGATTAGTCTCTTGTATTGACCACATGCCTTGAAAGGTCCATTCCGAGTAATGTCCTCCCCATCCTAAATGGGAGGCATCAGTGTTCAATGTGGCACTGTGTGGAGGAAGGATAAACGGACGACTTAGATCAATCTCCTAAGACTGGACCCATCAAAGAAGAGAATTTCTGCACACTTGAGGCAATCTTAAGGGAAGATTCAAGGGATAAGCAATGAAAAGACAACTGTACCCCTACAGTCCATTGGAGAATTCTCATCTGTAAGCAGGCAGTGGAAACCAATGTTATATTTGCAGCCATCAACCCTAATCCCAGAGGTGCTAGAATGGAAAGAACTTGCTTGACATGTATCCTCAATGTAAGAATTCTGTTCTAAGGCAGAAGTGCTAAATAATTTACTGTATCTAGGAAAGCCCCAATGAAGTTATTACTTGAACTGGTTCAACATGAGATTTGTGCATGTTGATGGTGACTCCTAGTGAGAGTGCCAGGTGCAGCAAACAATCTCTGGCTTTTATTAGTTTATGTCTGGTTGGTGCAGTTAACAGCCACTCATCTAAATAGGGAAACACTCTGAATCCAAGCATTCTCATGTGAGCTGCTATGACTGCCATGCATTTGGTGAACACCCTGGGGGCTTTGGTGAGACCAAAGGGCAGGGCTCTGAAATGGTAATGACTGGCTCCCAGCTGGAAGTGCAGATGCCTTTGAGAGCATCTGTTCATTTTGATGTGATAGCATGCAAATTGAAGCTCGACTGAGCACATCCAGTCATCCTTCTGAAGAAGAGGAAGAGTGAAATGAACCATGATAATCTGAAATTCAGAGTTCTTCAAAAATTGGTTCAAATAACTTGGATCCAAAATTGGTCTCAGGTACCCGTCTTTTTTGGCACTAAAAAGAACCTTGAGTAAATTCTGGATCCTGTCTGGTCTGCTGGAACCTCTTGAATGACTTGTCTAACAAGTCTAATTTCTTGACCTGCTGTCTTCCTCCAATTGGGTGGAACATCGGGGAGAATTTTCTTTGGTTTTACTGGAATGTGTAAAAAATGAATGAAATATCCTCTGGATATGATCTTCTGCACCAAAAGGTCATTTGTGATGGCTAGCCTGGCTTCTTGGTGCAAGGATAAGTGCCCCCCGACTGCCGTAAGAGAGGGAGAGTTGGGCAACTTTTCAGGAACAATGAAAGGACCTGTTCAAGAAAATATCTTGAGATCCTTGATTCTGAGACACCCCCTGCCATGCATGTGACGTCTCCCATTATAACTATTTCTCCACCTCTGGGGGAAAAATCTCTGTACAACTCCAAGAAAGAACATTGAGACTTCTTGAACCACATTTTTTTACCACCACGCCAGTTCCTAGAAAAGGGTCTCTTTGGGGTAGAAAAGCAAAATTTCAGTAGCAGACAAGGTCTTTCCATTCTGTTCATTATGGGAGAGACTGTTTTTCACTGTTGGCCCAAACAAAGACAAACCATCAAAGTGAGCACTGATGAGTGATTCCTTGAAGGGTTCCACAAAAATCACATAACCACATCCAGGCATGTCTCTTTATGTCTATACGCTGAACTGCCCACCCTTGAGGTACCTTTTGAGGCATGCAAGATCAACCTCGAGGATGGGTTTGAAATGGACTTGCAAGGGAAAAGATTTATTTTCCTCTGTAGACAGAGACACTGGTGCAAAATTAGAGGCTTCCTTTATTAAGTCCCTCTGTAATCTGTCGAAATGTGTGAGGTAGTTAAGCAATCACAATGCCAAAGTCACTGACATATAAACCCACTTCCCAAACCTGTCCAAAGCCCTACATTCCCTGTTAGAGTGATGGACGGTGAAGCTCTGTTCCAAAAGCTCCTTGTTGGTGGATGATGCAACAATCATGGCATCTACAGGAATCCCTTTTGTCCAGTGTTGTTTATATGTTGATGCACTTAATATTTTATCCAGGCATTCTGGGATAGGGTCCATGGAGTCTGGCTCCTTCCAAGCCCTGCGGAAGACAAGATCTATAAGCTCATCTGCAGGGGGGGTAACCCAAGATATAAATGGGCCAGACCGAAGGCTTCCAAGAACACTTATTCCTCCTGGGAAGGGATTTGGGAAGACCAACCACCTTTCTGACAAAGGATCTTCTAGGATGTTCCCAAATTACATATCTTCCAGTGGAGATCTAGGGGAACCTTCTTCCTCATCAAATACAGTGTCTTCTGTGAGGGATTCCTGTTCGGAATCCAAGTGCTTCCTCTTGCATGTTCTCTTATGACAGACCTCCTCAGTGGAATGTTCCGGGGAGGTATCTGAAGAGATGGGATCTCCCTTCTCCCTTGATGGAGTTGTTTGGAAGCTCTTCTGAGCTGGCTGTCCCTGAGGTGTAGGATGTGAAGGCTAAGACACAGGATCCAGAGAAGGAATAGTGTATGGATCCAAAGAAGGGAGAGTCAACACTTCTCTCCACCACCTCAAAGGCTGAGGGACGTAGACAGACCAAGAAAAATCCCTTTGGAGATGTGGCTCCTGAAGCAGACAATCCTTGAACTTCCCCAATCCCATGCTCTAAGGAAGGAGTCAGAGCCGAACTATCAAGCACTGAGGCTCCGAGAGGAAGTGACAGCTCTGAAAACTTTGGATTTGAAGTCAACCCCTCGGATCCAATGCTGAAGATTCTGCTCTGAGAACCATCATGCTCCAGCAGAATTGGAGACGATCAGGTGAGGGAAGTAGCTGGAGTTGAAGTTGGAATAACTTTTGGATCCAATGTATCGGCTCCCGTTGCTTTTGGATCCATAGACTCTGAAACAAATGGTCAAACAAGAGAAGGAGTAATGACGAGTAGAAATGCAGGTTGATGGTTCATGGATCTGGGGGGAGGGAGAGAGCTGGGAAATACCCCATCTGAATCTGTGTTCTGAGAATTTCCTCATCATCCTATCCACTTCCACTTCACTTCAGAAAGACTATGGAAGTACCTAATGGAAGAGGATGCGGAGGGTGGCCTGGAGGACTTTTTTAGGAGTTTTTTCTAAGAAAGGGGCCCTCAGTCATGGAGATACCAGTTCCAAGGAAACCGAGGAACAAGGAGCCGAGAGGACAGAGCCGTATACTGTTTCAGATCTGAAGGCTTAGGATCCGAAATATTTGGCACATTTTTAGGAGGGTTTCAGGAAGATGACTGTGGAGGGGTCTGAGCAGGAGAATGCTTATGGTGTTCCCTGGACTCCTTAGATTTCTGAGAGGGGTCTGAACCTGTGAAAAAGTACCTGAGGAAAAAGCTGAAGCAGGGAGAAAACGTTTCAAAATAAGTTTGTTCTTCCAATCACTTATAGCCCTAGCAATGAAAGCCACACAAATAGTACAAGGAGTACCTAAATGTAAATCACAACAACAAAATAAAAGGATAAATATTAAAAAAACACTAAAAAATAAAAATCATCCACTCATATGCAAATGCAGGAGAACAGATAATAAAAAACACACCTGGTTTTATACAGCACTTTTGTCCAGAAGGACTTATTCAGAATAAAACCATGCTTAAAATGTCAGTTTATATATTTATAAATTCAAACAGTAACAATCTCATTAACCAATTAATTCTAATTAGAATGCCAACATTATTTAAACAGCCAGTACATTTACAAAATACATTTAATACATATAGTATTATTAAGCCCCCCCCCCTGTAATCTTCAGCAACATCTTCTAACACAGAAAAATAAAATGTCTTGAAATAAGAAAAGGTCAAAGTATGCTTGCACAATGCACTGTTGCTGTTGTCCTTAGACCTGATGGCATACAAGTGCTCCTTGATCCTTTTAAACAGTTTCCTATTGGTCATGCCAATGTAGAATGCTTCACAGTGAGAACAAATGCCAATATAAACCAAACCCACTGAATTACAATCATTGTAACAATTGTTTCTAATACTTCTTTCCATGTGTGAAAGAGATACTGACAGACCCTCATAAACAAAATTGCACACACTGCAAAATCCACATGTGACAATATGAGGTAGTGCCAGCTATGCCAAAGAGACAGTAGGGCAGTGCACATGTAACATATGCCAACATAGCTAGCTGGAGTTTTGTAAAGAATTTTATGCATACCACTCAACCTGGAAACATCAAAAATATGGACAAAGCCCATGAAAAATAGGTACAAATATGTACGCTGATTAAGATAAAATTTCCATACATAATTATGTAACCCCAACCACTCCAATGGGATTGTGGGATACCAACTTTCAAACGCAAACTGAAGAACAGACAACCAAAATATGGCACTAGAGTCCACCTGCAGCCATTCCAATATCCCATTACCTGGCTATTTCACCCCATTTACCATAAACACTAATGTGCATACTACTTTACTTCTACAATGATTATTTGGATTTTATTTTTACATTTTATAGCACAATACAGAAACACTAATAGACATCTGCTAAACAAAGCAATACTTTCTCACAATGAAAACAGACTTACCATTAAAACCTCTCATTCACAGAAACAGCATTGAAACCTACACCACATCCAAAGAAAATGCATCTGGCCACAGTGGCCAGTGGTGGATAAAGATTACCTTTGGGCTGTTTTCAAATCATAGTCCCCTGCCCCTTGCACAGAAAACAAGAAACATACATGTGTTCTTTGATACACCTTCCTGAGTTTATTAAATTATATTTCTTGTATAATACAGCACACTTGTTAGACTTAGAGTGCATTTTAAATTTATTGTTTGAACATTTTTCCAGTAGGCAATGAAACAAAATATATGAACCAATAATGACAAAACTGCCCAGTTCAGAACATTTCCATCAAAAAAGTCTACTTACACACACACACACACATATATATATATATATATATATAAAATGACAGTAGTGTAAGCCATGGCATCTTGCAAAGCTTCTTGAACTTATTTTCGATTTCATTTTTTTGCTTGACTTACTCTGATTTGTGTTATCAGACCAACTCAATAGCTGTAAATGCACAACAAAATAAACTAGGTGGAACAGCATGTTTTAAGACTTCCAATTTTTAGTCCAAGTACTGACAGACCCTGTCCTACCATTCATACTGAAGCATCAAAACTAGCATTGTAATCCAGGTGCAGTTAATTGGCCACTCTTGCTTCTCCACTGTCTGCAGTGGAAAAATATGTGTTTTATCTTAAATGCTGGAAAATGTAATGTGCTCATTTAAAAAATATTTTTCTTATAATGCAGAACAGAACATAATAATTATGATTTTCTGTTCCTGAATTTGGGCTAATGATATTTTTTGCTCTTTCCACTGAGGCACAAATGCCCTTGTGCATGACATTTTCTCAATTCGGTTTTATGTGCAACTACACCCTTGACTTGTTACACCCATCCCCTTTAAAAGTACAACAACACAGTACAGTATCAGCAATTTATCTACATACTGTGGGAGTAGAACCCACAGCATTCTGCATCAAAAGCAAGTATTTAACCTGTTATGCTATTAATAAGGCAAGCAGACTCAGCATAAGCAACACTAAACTTCTCTTCCCCCTGAAGCTCTCAGTTACTTGTAAAATCCACTCAACTGTATCTCTCAACTTCGCAGCACAAGAAATCTACAAAAAGCCAAAATGTATTGGGGGAGGGGACAAAAGCCCAAAAAACAGTGACACATTTTAAACATTGCTTGTATAATTTTAGAAAGTTTCTAGAATAAAATGATGTGTTACCACCATATGTTTCACTGCCAAGTCTTGAACCCAAGACCCTGTGCACTACAGTCAGAGCAACATACCAATATGCCAAATTAGCAGTTTTCTGAACAATAGGAAGACTGAAACTTAAATGGCTATCATTTAATGAATTCACTTCTCACTTCTCACCAAAGCTCTCAACCTATTAGTACAAAAAACCTGGACAAAGCCAATAATGGGGGAATACAGCCCCAAAAATAGGGACATATTTCAAATACTGATCTTATAGACTTAGAAAATTGCTAGAATAAAAGGATTTGTGTTACATGTATTTTCTGAAGAATGTGAAGTCTGAAATTCAAATGCCCGTCATTATTTATTGAATTCAATCATTTATTGATTTGCCACAAAAATCCAGAAAACCACAGATTTTATGAGGAACAGAACAAAAATATAAGGCATAAATCTGGAAAGTTTTCACAAGCAGTGGTGGGTAGGGACTTTAGGCTCTTGTTACCTGTACCCAAGGTACAAGGTTTGAGCCTAAGTAACTCCTCTTGGCCACCAGGTATATTTCACCTAGGGCATTATACACCCACACATGCATGCCCACATAGCTCTTCCTGCATCAGCATATCCAAGCTCTGCTTCATCCACACACACCAGCAGCTCTTCACAAACACACACATCCTCCTACCTCTGCTTTGTCCACAAAAAATGACAGCTCTTCCTGCAGCAGCATATCCAGCATCATATACCTCTGCTGCAGCAGCATATCCAGTGTTGCATACCTCTGCTGCAGCATAAAGGCAGGTCTGCTTCATCCATTCCTCCACAGGCTAGGCACATACACCCTTCCTTCTCATAATGGCAGCTCTAGGCAGTTGCATATTCCTGCTAAGGATTTGCTTCATTCCTTCATAGGCTAGGCACACACACCCTTCATTCTCATAATGGCAGCTCTATATTCCCGCTAAGGATTTGGAACTGCAGCCAGAAATGCATGCACGTTGAGCCCTTCAGGTCAATTCTGAAAGGCTGTTCCTGTTTCACTGAGCTGATGTCATCACCCACATGATGATAGCAGCTCAAAGGCCTGGAAATAAAATAAAAGTGCTGGGAAATCAGAAATTAAGGGGTGCTACTTGGGAATCATGGAACCCCATTATTTGGACCCCAAAACTTGGTAATTCGGTACAGTTGGGAGGTATGATTTTATGCCATTTGTATATCAAACTGATTTGTACAAATGCTTGTGTTAAAATGTATTTGTAAAACTACTTGTGTTAAAAATGTATCAACAGTGGGTCCTGCTAGACTGAAAAGAAATATACATTTATATCATACTGCACTGTTGTAACTGAAGAAATGTATATATGTTAACAGAGGATGCTGGAAGGGAAGGGGTTAAGCTCAGCTCAACTAACCTTAAGAAAAATACACAGAAATTAAATGACATGGTTTTCACCATAAAGATTTTATCTCACATGCCTGAATGCAGCCAGACACGCATGTTTGGGAAGGGCCTGGGCTCTTACTGTCAGTAGTGGTGAACCAATTGCTACCCTAGGTTAGTTTCTAAAGGAGGGATGAAAGGTTGGAATTGTTTTACAGTATCCAGATGCTGTAGCAAAGCCCTAGGTGTGTACTGTGACACATCTGTGCTAGATCCGGGTTCAGCTTCTAGTCGGGGCCAGATGTGATTTCATTCTATAGCCAACACTGAAATTATATTTAGACATTTGTGAGAAATGTGATAGTGACATTAAACACTCTGTTATTGGAACTCACAACAAACACACTTCAGCTTGTCTTGGTCTAGCAAGTAAGCAGGGAACAGTAATTCTTCAGTCCGTTAAGAGAATAGAGACACTAGTCTTTCCATCTATGTTATTTTTTATATTTCCAGTGAATTGAAACTCTGGTGTTTATTTTAAATAGATATTCAGTATTTTAATGTTTTCTATTTTATTATTTGTTATTAAATTGAACTGAAACCAAATAATTGTAGCAAACTCATGAAAATAAAAACTAAAAACCACAAATTCACCAGTAGGACTAGTAGACACAAGTTTATTTTTCAGGTTAAGCGCTTTCATCAAAGTAAAACTGACTTCCTCAGAACAATATACAAACAGTCATGTGGTTTTAAATATATTACACTGTCACAGGATAGGTGAGGAATCCCAGCAAACAAAAGATCTCTTGAATAAATTAATACCTTAAAGGCATACACTATAAACACTAAAAATACAATAAAATACGTTTCTGTAAAGAAATTATGTTAAAATTAAACCCTTTCCATTCTTTCTTTTAAAGCAGGCAAGATAGATATAAAATCATTTAATCCTGGACACAGATTAGCTGCCAAACGAAGCTGCCACATCATGTTCCCTCTTGTTTAAAGTGTTTTTCCAGTTGCCACCCCTGGGGTTTATTTCAATGGTAGCCAATATCCCAAACTTAAATCCAGAGAAATTAACACATATTTTACTATGCCTAAATAAGGCATTGGTTTCTTTTGAATTCTTAATGTCATATAAGTGTTCATATATCCTGGACCTGAGAGCCCTCTCAGTTTTCCCAACATAAAACCCCGGGCAGGAATTACACTTTGCCAGATAAACTATTTTGCTAGTCTGACAGTTACCTTTTTTGAAAAACACCGTGTCCTGGTTGATATTATCAAGTTTCAAACTAGCAGCCAATAGTATATATCTACACTGTGTACAACAACCACAGGCTTTGGTGAATTAATTCATTTTTTTCACTACTGTTGTTCATGTTATCCTCCAAGGTAAGTTTCAAGTTGCGGCCCACTTTAGTACAAAAAATAGGCTGTTCACCCACTGCTTGTAAAATATTAGGGTCACTCCTAAAAATGTTCCAATTCTTACAAAGTATATTTCTGATGTCATTATAATGTGTACTATATTGCACCACACATGCCTGGGAGAAGTTGTGGGTAGAACTCTCTGTTGTTTCACATTTTTTGGTTTTAGAAAGATCTCTACCTAGTAGAGGTTCATATTTAGAACCCCACTCTCTCAAAACCTCTTGTAAAATACCCTCTACAAATTGTAGTGGATAATCTCTCTCCAGAAACATGTTCCTGAGATCACTGAATTCCTTAATGACATCCTCAAGATGGGAAGTCATTCTAGAAATTCTGATTGCCTGTCCCTTGACAATACTTTTTTTCTGGTATAGTGGGTGGTGACTTTGGAAATGGTGGTAAAAATTACAAAAAGTTTTCTTTCTATACACCTTGGATCTAAAACAACACACATCTTTAATGATGGTGGTATCAAGATACTGAATTTCTTTCTCATTACACTCATAGGTAAATTTCAAATAATGGGTAGTGCCATTTAGATATTCAACAAAACCAGCAATGCTTTCCTTCGTACCCTTCCATAAAATAAAAATATCGTCCAGGTGCTTGCTGTAAAACAAAATATCCAAATGAAACCTATTTTCAAAAATAAACTCTTTCTCCCACCCTAATAAAACAAGGTTTGCATAAACGGGGGCACAAGCTGCCCCCATAGCAACTCCTTTGGTTTGTTGGAAATATTGCCCTTCAAAAAATATATAGTTATCTAAAATCAAGGCCACAATTTCACAAACAAGCTGTACACGCTCTGGAGATGAACTAGAATGATGAAACAGCATTTTTTTCAAAATAATCCAAACCTTCCTCTCTAGGAATTCAGCAGAATAAATCTTGTACATCTACTGTCAAAAAAAATCAGATCAGGATTCCATAAATCTTGCTTAATCTGTCCCAGAAAGTCCCAAGAATCTTTCACAAGATGTGTTATGCTCTTAACTACATGCTTAACCATCTGATCAACAAAGACTGCCAAACTGTATGTTTTAGACCCCCCCCCTGCTGCCACAACAGGCCTAAATGGGGGTGACAAAACATCTTTGTGGATCTTAGGGATGCCAAATATACTTGGTACCTTGGGAAAATTATTTAATAGAAAAGAATAAACTTCCTGACTGATCCTTTGTTCTAGTAAATATTCTTCCAAACACCCATCAATACGCCAGTAGGAAATATTAATCTGATTCTTGGATACCCGCAAATAGCTTTCCTCCTGAAACAAAATACCTTGAAAAAGATTTTTACAGTCTTCACTGTTGAAAATTACGACCCCCCCTCCCTTGTTTGGGGTCATTATGCGGATACTTCTGTCATGTTTTAAAGAAAAAAAGTACAGCTTTGTACACTACAGCTTTCCTATGAGGTGTGGCTACCAAAGACATTTTAGAAGCTGCTACTTGGAGCTCCGTGCATACATAAATGTAGATGTCCGATAGGTATGCATCTGCAGTCATAACATATGGGTTGTCCTGCCTCAGGCAGCCCTTCGGTCGGCCGGATTCCAAAGTCTGGGTCTGGCCTCGGCTGATGTCGCACTTCACCCGACGTCATAGCTCCTGGGGTATAAAGGCATCAGCCGACGCCATTTTCCTCAGTGTTTCTTGCCCCAGATGCCAGGTGCCCTCTAGGAAGGCTAAATTTGTATAAAAGTAGCAATTTCCAAACAGTAGAAATCAAAAAGTATATATACATATATACATACAAACAAATACACCATAATATATTCCCCCAGCTAGCTAAGAGAGGGGTAAGTACCCTAGGAATACCACAGAGGGGAAGGAGGGTGGGTAATCCTGACTGCAGATGCATACCTATCGGACATCTACATTTATGGTAGGTACAAAACTGTACTATGTCCTTCAAGGATGCATCTGCAGTCATAACATATGGGTAGAATACCATAGCCAAACTGGGGGAGGAGGCACTAAGATAATGAAGGTGTAGTTAAGATCCCTTGTAAAACAGCAGTTGCAAAACCTGCTCGGGATCTGGAGTATAAAGGACGATTGTAATGCTTGGCAAATGTATGCACGGAGCTCCAAGTAGCAGCTTCTAAAATGTCTTTGGTAGCCACACCTCATAGGAAAGCTGTAGTGGTGGCTGTAGCTCTTGTGGAGTGAGGCCTGATATTTTCAGGAGTTGTCTTTCCATGAAATGAGTAGCAGAATCGAATGCAATTTCCTATCTATTTTGAGATTGTCTGTTTTGAAAGTGCCTTTCCTTGCACTCCTGTTGCATAAGCTACCAGAAGCTGGTCAGTTTTTCTGCTGGCCTTAGTTCTGTCCAGATAGTAGCACAGTTGTCTGTGTACATCCAAGGTGTGTAGTAGTTTTTCCCCCCTGTTCTGTGGGTTGGGGAAGAATGCAGGTAAATGAATAGCTTGGTTCAAGGATACCCTGGATACCACCTTTGGCATAAAAATAGGATTGGTTCTCAGAAACACTCTATCCTGGTGAAAGATAAGGAAAGGCTGCACTGCCATTAATGCCTGTAACTCGGATACCCTTCTTGCTGAAGTGATTGCTAGCAGGAAGGCAGTTTTCCAATATAAGAACTGTAAGTCTGCTGTTGCTGCTGGTTCAAAAGGGGGTAGTGTTAATTTTTCTAGCACAAAATTGAGATCCCATGCAGGCAGAGGTGGTTTCCTTGGAGGTTTTACATTTTTGATCCCTCTCAAAAACTGTCTGAGGAGAGGATGAGAGAAGACAGGAGGATCCATGTTGTACTCTGCTGAAATTGCTGATGCATGAATCTTAATGGAAGAATAGGACAGGCCATTGTGGAACAATTCTGCTAAGTATTCTAGGATGCGTGCTAGGTTTGCCAGTGTGACATTTGTTCCCTTTGCTGCACTCCAAATGAGGAATCTCTTCCATTTGGCTGAATATGTTTTCCTTGTGGAGGGTCTGCGAGCCTCCAGGATAATGTCCTTAACCCTCTGAGATAAAACAGGTTGGTTTTGTTTTATGCAATTTTCCAAGCAGATAGCTGCAGGGTTTTTAAGTTTGGATGCAGGGTCTTGTAGTTGTTCTGCGTTAGAAGTAAAGGACATAGAGGTAGAGGCCATGAGTTCGTCCGAGACATGCTTCTCAGTAGTGGGTACCAATGCTGCCTTGGCCAGTCTGGAGCTATCAGAATTACCTTTGGCTGTTCCTCTCTGATCTTCAGTAGAACTTTGTACATCAATGGGAGAGGTGGAAAGGCATATACTGTCAGGGCCTTCCAGCTGAAAGAGAGGGAGTCCACTCTCCAGGCTTGTGGGTGGTATACTCTTGAGCAGAATTTCTTCAGTTGGTGGTTGAGTGGGGAGGCGAACAGGTCTATCTCTGGCATTCCCCATTTCTTTGTTATGGTTTTGAAGATGTCTGGATGCAGCATCCATTCGTGAGCATCCGTGGTAGTTCTGCTTAAGCTGTCTGCTAGTGAATTCTCTTTTCCTGGTACAAATCTGGCCTGCAGTTGGATGTTGAGATTCAGGCCCAAGTTCCACAGGTCCATTGCCATCTGGCATAGAGGGTATGAATGTGTGCCTCCCTGTTTGTTGATGTACCACATGACTGTGGTATTGTCCGTCCTTATCAGCAGGTGTCCTTGCTGGAGGAATGATTTGAATGCCTCGATTGCATGCTTCACTGCCAGCATCTCCTTTAGATTTATGTGTAGATTCAGCTGGTCTTGGGACCATAGGCCTTGGATACACTTGTCTTCCATGTGTGCCCCCCAGCCTAGGTCTGAGGTGTCCGTGGTGATGGTCTGCCTTGGATGTGGTTTGTGGAAAGGCAATCGTCTGTTGATCTGGCAGGCCTGAGCCCACCACAGGAATTCTTTTTTCAGGCATGGAATGATTGGTATCAGGGCTTCTAGACTGTGTCTGTGTTGAGACCATACATTCCTTAGGTACCATTGTAATTTTCTCATATGCAGCCTGGCATGTGGGATCAAGATTATGCAGGATGCCATGTAACCCATGGCCTGCAGGACTTTCCTTGCAGTAAGCTGAGTTTGTCTTGTTAATGCCATGAAGTAGACTGGTAGTTGCTTTTGTTTTTCTTCTGTGAGAAAAGCCATCTCAGTTATTGTGTCCAGTTCTGCACCCAAAAAAGTTATCCTTTGGGATGGCACTAGTCTTGACTTTTGTATGTTGACTGTGTATCCCAAGGCTTGCAACAGTTGTATGACATAGGCCAAATCCTTTATTATTTTTGTCTTGTTGTCCGCTTGTATTAGGCAGTCGTCCAGGTATGGGTAGATTTGAATTCCCTGAAGCCTGCAATGTGCAATTACTGATGCCAGGCATTTCGTGAATACTCTGGGCTCAGTAGATAAGCCAAAGGGCAATGCTGAGAATTGATAATGCTCTGATCCTGCAAGAAATCTGAGGTGTCTTCTGCAATCTGGTCGTATAGGGACATGCAGGTATGCCTCCTTGAGATCTAGAGTCACCAGCCAAGACTCCTTGCCCAACATGGGAAGAAGTTGCTGTAGGGTCAGCATTTTGAATTTTGAAACAATGAGATATGTGTTCAGTGCGGACAAGTCGAGAATAGGCCTCCATTGGTTTTCTTTTCTTGGTACAAGGAATAGTCTGGAGTAAAATCCTTGACCTTGTTCCATAAATGGTACCTTTTCTATTGCTCTCATCCTTAGTAAGCTGATGATTTGTTTTAGAGCCTCTGATTTCTGGTTTGGTGGAAGGTTTGGCATTCCTCTCTTTTTTGGTAGAGTGTGGAAGTGAAACCTGTAGCCCTTGTCTATTGTTTGCAAAGTCCATTTGTCTCCTGTAATACAATGCCAGTTTTTTTAAAATAAAGCTAGCTTTCCGCCCAAGGGTGCTTCCAGTTGTTCCCTGGTAGGCGGAATCAGAGCCAAGTCATTGTGTCTGTCCTGTGGAAGTGGTTGCAGTCGCAGCTGTGGCGGCACTTCTCTGGTTGGCAGGTTGCCACTGACGACCCCTGTAGGCACCCCTTGATTGACCTCTGCCTCTTGGGCGTCTATTTCTGCCTCTCTGTGCTCTAGAGGTGTCTGGAAAGGACCAATTCTTTGAAGGCCAATTTCTGCTGAACCTCGGAGGTTGGACCTGCAGGAAATCCTTGACTGTTTGGACAGAGTTTGCTTTTTCTTCCACTTTCTTTAGAACCTCCTGTGCAGGGGAGCCAAATAAACTTTGTTTCTCCATAGGGGCATCTAGGAGTTTAGCCTTAACATGGTCTGGCAAGGATTGTTCTTTTAGCCAGGCATGCCTTCGAATCACTGCTCCAGTCATAGCTGATCTAAATGAAGCCTCCAGTGCATCATAGCCACATTTCAAGAAATGATTACTGACCTGCTGAGAGTTGTGTACCAAATCCTGAAGGGACTTACAGTCTAAAGGTTCAGGAGAGGTCAGCTTTTTATTCTGCTGATCTAACAAAAATTCCTGGTACTGTATCATGTGAAATTGACAGTTTAAAGCCCTGGCAGAAAGAGTAGCAGAAGTATAAACCTTTTTACCCCATCTCTCTAATGCTCTAGATTCTCTTTCAGAGGGTAGGGGGTTTTTGGCAGAGGCAGCTGCAACACCTTTAGGGCCCTGAGAAATGGTTTCTGGGTCTGCAGCATGGGCCTTATACAAGTGGAAGTGAGAATCCAGGACCCTGTAGTATCTGTCAGGTTTGGCAGGGGCCGGGGGAAGAGAATCAGGGGCAGTACTGGCATCATTATATGCATCATCAACAACTGATAGTACAGGTGGTATGGCTAAAGGCCTATGCTGTGGTAAGTGTAAAAAAGTCCTTAGCCTTTTCCTAGAATCAGAAAAATCCTGACCCTGCCATTGGAAGTGTTCCCTCATAGAGTGTAGGGTTTCCCCAAATGAAAATTCTTCTGGAGGAGAGGCAGAAGGAATGGAGTCTTCTGCATCAGAATCCTCATAGGGTGAGTATGGGCCTTCCTGATGGTCAGATAAATCTGAACCATCCGAGGAATAGTCAGAGGAGAGAGGTTCAGGGGGTTCAGTCCTAGGCCTCTTTTCAGGAGGTTGTGAGGCCCTGTCTGGTTGAGGTTGGGATCCCCTGATCAGAGAAATAAGGTCCTCAGCAAGGCTGAGAATCTGAGAACTTGAGGTAGGCCTGTGAGAGGGAGCTTTTGTAGGTAAGGCCTTGGAAAGTTTTGCTGCTTTTGCCCTGGAAAAGGCCTTGATAGACATAGAAGCAGGGGGTCTAGCTGTCCCACATGCAGGAGTAGAGATGTCCAACGGAATAGTGTCGGACAAATCTTGTGTGCCTGCTTCTTCAGTAGGAAGTTCTGTAGCCGACTCAGCCATGGCCTGTGTGGCCTCGGTTGTCGGAGGTATGCTTTCGGCCGAAGGGAGAACCGAGGTCTCAGTCTCAGCCGAAACTGAGCACTCGCGGTAGGCCTAACCGTGGTTTCAGCCGAAACCGCGGGCCGCGAGTGTCGGTCCTTTTCCTTGCGCTTTTTAGCTAAATGTGTAGTCGGAGTCTCCGACGGCATTTTATATGCAAAAGCAGAGCCAAAAAACTCTTCTGCAAACTCCGACCGACGTCTAAGTGTCCGTCGGTTGAAGGAAGCACAGGCTAAACAAGCTGATACGTCATGGTCTGGGCCTAAGCAAGGAAGGCAGTAAGAGTGGAAATCCTTATGAGGCATTTGTTTCCCACAAGTTAAACAATTATTTACTTTGTCTGACATCGGCTGAGGCAAGAAAGAGTCCCCAACGGGGTACTTAGCTTTTTTAGAAGTCTTCGGTAGTTGAAATCTCTGGATCTGACCGACCGGCACTTGCGAACAGCTTCTGCTTTGGGCACCGCGCGGCAAGAAAGACTGAGGAAAATGGCATCGGCTGATGCCTTTATACCCCAGGAGCTATGACGCCGGGTGAAGTGCGACATCAGCCGAGGCCAGACCCAGACTTTGGAATCCGGCCGACCGAAGAGCTGCCTGAGGCAGGACAAAGTACAGTTTTGTACCTACCATAAATGTAGATGTCCGATAGACATGCAACTGCAGTCATAACATGTGGGTTGTCCTGCCTAAGGCAGCCCTCGGTCGGCCGGATTCCAAAGTCTGGGTCCGACGTCAGCTGATGTCGCATTTCTCTCCGACGTCAGAGCGGCTGGAGTACATAAGCATCAGCCGACGCCATTTTCTTCAGTGTTTCTTGCCCCAGATGCCAGGTGCCCTCCAAGGAAGGCTGTAATCAAATTGGAAGACAAAAACAGGATTCCAAACAAATAAATGAGCAATAAAACAAATACACCATAACAGATATCCCCAGCTAAGAGTAACAGGGATAGGAGTGGACCCTAGGCATAGAGGGGTATGGAGGGAGGGAAAATCCGACTGCAGTTGCATGTCTATCGGACATCTACATTTATGGTAGGTACAAAACTGTACTATGTCCTTCAAGAATGCAACTGCAGTCATAACATGTGGGTAGAATACCATAGCTTAGCTGGGGAGGAGGAATGCTCTAGGGAAAAGATGGTGTGGCAATCAAACCCTGCAGGACTGCCGAAGCAAAGCCTGCTCTGGATCTGGAGTATAGAGAGAGAGATTGTAGTGTTTGGAGAATGTATGCACGGAGCTCCATGTAGCAGCTTCTAGAATGTCCTTGGTAGGCACCCCTCTTAAGAATGCTGTAGAGGTGGCTGTAGCTCTGGTGGAATGTGGTCTGACATTGGCTGGAACAGTCTTTCCATGAAAGGAATAACAGAATCTGATGCAATGTCCAATCCATTTAGAAATAGTCTGTTTTGAAATTGCTTTTCCTTGGACTGCAGGGGCGTAAGCTACAAAAAGTTGTTCAGACTTCCTACTGGCTTTGGTTCTGTCCAGGTAGTATCGAAGTTGTCTGTGAATGTCCAAGGTATGCAACAGTCTTTCCCCCTTATTCTCAGGATTGGGGAAGAAAGCAGGCAGATGAATTGCTTGATTTAAAGAAACCCTAGATACCACCTTTGGCATAAAAGTAGGGTTGGTCCTTAATGAAACCCTGTCTCTGTGAAAAATAATAAAGGGTGGTATTGCCATTAGGGCCTGTAGCTCCAAAACCCTTCTTGCTGAGGTAATTGCCAACAGGAAAGCTGTCTTCCATGAGAGAAATTGCAAGTCAACTGTAGCTGCTGGCTCAAATGGAGGTAGAGCCAGTTTTTCTAGCACAAAATTGAGGTCCCAGGCTGGCACTGGGGCCTTTCTTGGTGGCTTAATGTTCTTGATTCCCCTGAGGAATTGCCTTAGTAAAGGGTGTGAAAAAACAGGAGGATCAGTGTTGTATCTAGCTGAAATAGCAGATGCGTGTATCTTTATGGAAGAATATGAGAGGCCGTTCTTTAACATATCTGCCAAATATTCCAAGATGAGTGGGATGTTCAACAAAGATGCATCATGTCCCTTGCTGGTATTCCAATTGCTGAATCTTTTCCACTTTGCTAAGTAAACCTTTCTGGTGGATGGTCTTCGAGCCTCTGTCAGTATCCGCTGAACTTCCTTGGAGAGAGATAGGCTGTAGTTATTCATGGGATCTCCCAGGCTGTTAGCTGCAGTGTCTGAAGATTTGGATGCACTGTTTCGAAATTGTGTTGAGTCAAAAGTAGAGGCCATTGGGGAAGGGCCCACCTCCTGGTGTGACATAAGCTCCGTAGTAGTGGGTACCAGTGTTGTCTTGGCCAGTCCGGAGCTATTATGATTCCCTTGGGTCTCTCTGCTTTGATCTTTAGTAATACTGAGGTCATCAGTGGCAGAGGTGGGAATGCATAGATTGTTAGGGAGTTCCAGTTGAGTGAGAGGGCATCTATTTCCAAGCTTTTGGATGATATGTCCTTGTGCAGAATTTTGGTAGAAGATGGTTGAGGTGAGAGGCAAAGAGGTCCACTTCTGGCTTGCCCCATGTCGAAGTGAGTTGTCTGAAGGCCTTCGGATGTAACCTCCACTCGTGTGGATCTGTGAAATTCCTGCTTAGGCTGTCCGCCAACACATTGTCTTTTCCTGGAACAAACTGGGATTGTAACTGGATATTTAGGCTCAGTGATTTCTCCCAAAGATGCATTGTCAGTCTGCAAAGGGGGTAAGAGTGGGTGCCCCCTTGCTTGTTTATGTACCACATCACAGTGGTGTTGTCTGTCCATATCAGTAAATGGCCTTGCTGGAGTTGGTGTTGAAAGGCCTCGATGGCATGCATTACTGCCAGCATTTCATGCCAGCATTTCCTTTTGGTTTATATGAACATGTGTTTCCTTTGGAGTCCATTGTCCTTGAATACACCTGCCTTCCATGTGCTCCCCCCATCCAAGGTCTGAGGCATCTGTGGTCATGGTCTGTGTTATCTGTGGTTTTTTGAATGACATACCTGTGTTTGCCTGGCTCACCGAGGCCCACCATAGGAATTCCTTTTGTAGGCCTGGAATGAGCGGTATGATTGTCTCCAAGTTGTTGCTGTGTTGAGACCAAATGCTTTTTAGGTACCATTGAAGCTTTCTCATGTGTAGTCTTGCTAATGGAACCAGTAGAATGCAGGATGCCATGTAACCCAGGGCCTGTAGGAATCTCCTTGCAGTCATCTGGGTGAGTTTTGCTAAACCTTTGAAGTAATGAGTTAACTTCTCTTGCTTGTCTTCTGTCAGGTAAGCCATCTGAGAGGCTGTGTCTAGTTTGGCTCCTAGGAAGATTATTTGCTGGGATGGCTGCAGTCTTGACTTTTGGAAGTTGACTGTGTATCCCAGAGCTTGAAGTAATCGTATGACATAATCCAGGTTTTTTGTCAACATCAGTTTGTCGTCCGCTTGTATGAGGCAGTCGTCCAGGTATGGGTAAATTTGTATTCCCTGGAGCCTGCAATGAGCAATTACTGAAGCCAGGCATTTTGTGAATACACTGGGCGCAGTAGATAAGCCAAATGGCAATGCTGAGAATTGATAATGCTCTGGCCCTGCAAGAAATCTGAGGTATCTTCTGCAGCTGTGTCTGATAGGGACATGCAGGTATGCCTCCTTGAGGTCCAGAGTAATCAGCCAAGACCCCTTGCCCAGCATGGGAAGGAGTTGCTGTAAAGTCAGCATTTTGAACTTTGGTACTATTAGAAAGGTGTTTAATGCGGACAAGTCCAGTATTGGTCTCCATTGAGATTCTTTTCTTGGAACAAGGAACAGTCTTGAGTAAAACCCTTGGTCTTGCTCTTGTTGTGGAACTCTTTCTATCGCTTTCATCCGAGTCAGCAGAGTGATTTGCTTGATAGCCTCTGCCCTCTGGTTTTGTGGTAGGTTTGGCATGCCTTGTTTTCTTGGTAAGGTATGAAAATGAAACCTGTACCCTCGGTCTATAATGTCCAAAATCCATTTGTCCTTTGTCAGTCTGTGCCAGTTTTCTGCAAACAGAGATAATTTCCCGCCCAAGGGAGCTTCTATTTGTTCCCTGGTAGGCGGTAGTAGAGGAAAGTCATTGAGATTGAGGTTGTGGGGCAGGTGAAACCCCTGCGTCACTTCTTTGGTTTCCTGGCTGCCATTGTCTTCCCCTGTAAGGGCCTCTGTATTGGCCTCTTCCTCGGCCACGTCTGTTCTTACCCCTTTGAAACTTTTCTGGATTAGGAAAGGACCAGTTTTTGAAGGCCAATTCCTACTGAATCTGGGGGGTTGAACCTGAAGGAAATCTTTCACCGTCTGAACTGATTTTGCTTTTTCTTCGATGGTCTTTAACACATCCTTAGCATTTGCACCAAAAAGATTGTTCTTTTCCAAAGGTGCATCCAGACGTTTTGCTTTTACATGATCTGGTAGAGGTTGATCCTTTAACCAATCATGTCTACGGATGACTGCCCCTGTCATAGCTGCCCTACATGAAGCTTCCAGTGCATCATATCCACACTGCAGGAAGTGGTTGCTTACTTGCTGAGTGTTATGTACAGCTTCCTGCAAAGTCTTCCTGTCTAAAGGATCAGGAGTGGCTAATGTTTTTTGTAAATCTTCTAACAGATAATCCTGATATTGTAACACATGAAAAAGGCAATTTAAAGCTCTCATAGATAAGGTAGTGGATGTGTAAACCTTTTTGCCCCATCTCTCTAATGACCTAGCTTCCCTGTTGGAGGGCAAAGGATTTTTAGAGGTGGAGGCTAAAACTCCTTTAGGCCCCTGTGAAATAGTTTCCAAATCAGCAGTATGGGCCCTGAATAAATGGGAATGAGTTTCTGGGACCCTGTAATACCTGTCTGGCTTGGCTGGAGCAGGAGGAAGAGAATCAGGGGTAGCACTAGAATCAGAATACAAATCATCCAGAACATCAAGTACAGGAGGAATAGCTAAGGGCCTGTGCTGAGGCTTCTTAAGGAAAGTCCTAAGGCGTTTCCTAGAATCAGAATATTCCTGACCTTGCCACTTGAAATGCTCCCTCATGGTGTGCAGCACTTCCCCAAAAGAAATATCCTCAGGAGGGGAGGCCGAGGGGATGGAATCATCTGCATCCGAGTCCTCATAGGTCTGGAAGAGCTCTTCCTGGCTATCAGAGTGGACAGAGCCCTCAGATTCTTCATCTGAAGGAGTAGGGTCAGAGGGTTCAACCCCGGGCCTTTTATCAGAAGGAGGCTGGGATCCTCTCTCAGGATGGGCCTGTGAACCTCTAATCATGGAAATTAAATCAGCAGCCATGGACATAATTTGTGTCTCTGGAGTAGGCTGAGGAAAGGATTTTGAAGTAATATGCTTTGTTTTGCTGGCTACCTTAGCCCTAGTGTAGGCCTTAATAGACATGGCCATAGGGGGCCTGGCAGCTCCATGTGCAGGAGTGACCTTGTCTACAGCAATGGTCTCGGGCATTTCCTCGGTTTCGGTATCCAGAGGAAAATCGATAACTGGCGTCGGGGTAATGTCTGGAATCGGAGTCGTCGGTAATGCGGTGTCTTCGGTTCGGAGCGGTGGAGAGACCGTCTCAGTGGGAACCGGAGCACTCGCGCTAGGTTTTGGCATGGAGTCGGTGGTAGACGCAGGCCGAGGGTGTCGGTCCCGGTCTTTGCGCTTTTTGGGAGTTTGCGATGTCGGAAGATCCGACGGCATGGTGTAAGCAAATTTATCGCCGAAGAAATCTTCAGCGAACTCCGCCCGGCACCTGAGGGTGCGCTTGTTGAAGCGAGCACAGGCTACACAGGCCGAGACGTCGTGGTCTGGGCCCAGGCAAGGAAGACAGTAAGAGTGGAAATCCTTATGAGGTATTTGTTTACCACAAGAAAGACAATTGTTAACTTTTTCAGTAATTTCTGACATCGGCTGAGGCAAGAAAAGGTCCCCAACGGGGTACTTAGCTTTTTTGATGACTTCGGAATCGAAGAATACAGGAGCTGACCGACCGGCACTTGTGAACTGCTTCTGCTTCGGGCACCGCGCGGCAAGAAAGACTGGAGAAAATGGCGTCGGCTGATGCTTATGTACTCCAGCCGCTCTGAAGTCGGAGAGAAATGCGACATCAGCCGACGTCGGACCCAGACTTTGGAATCCGGTCGACCGAGGGCTGCCTGAGGCAGGACAACCCACATGTTATGACTGCAGTTGCATTCTTGAAGGACATCCCATATGTTATGACTGCAGATGCATCCTTGAAGGACATGTAGTTATTTCTCTTTAGACCTCAAATTAAAGTACAACTTATTGTTATTATCCCAAAGTTGGTACAACTCTTGTTTAACCACATTCTCAAAACTAGCTACCAAAGGGTGCAAGGGAGGGTTGAACACACTATTTTTTCTCAAGGCCATAGATTTATGCTCAATATTACTAATATTGTTTTTAGGAAACAGCAATCAAAAATTTATTTTCCTAGTAAACAGGTGAATATCAAGTAATACTTCTGTTATATCTGGTGTCTTAGCAGGAACAAATTTAAACCCTTTAGAAAAAAGTGAAATATTCTTCAGAAATAACTCTGTATAGTTGTAAATATTAAATCCTTTAGAGGTACAGATGATATCAGAATGGAAGGAATTCCCATCTAATACCTGCCCCTGCCTCTTCCCTTGTGGTATGAACCCCTGCGGGCAGGGTAATCGTAATTGTAATATTGTTGGACTCCTCCTTGTCTGTTCGCTATTCTTTCCAAGCATCTTAGGGTGGGTGTAGAGGGTATTTTACAAGAGGTTTTGAGAGAGTGGGGTTCTAAATATGAACCTCTACTAGGTAGAGGTCTTTCTAAAACCAAAAATTGTGAAACAACAGAGAGTTCTACCCACAACTTCTCCCAGGCATGTGTGGTGCAATATAGTACACATTACAATGACATCAGAAATATACTTTGTAAGAATTGGAACATTTTTAGGGGTGACCCTAATACTTTACAAGCAGTGGGTGAACAGCCTATTTTTGTACTAAAGTGGGCCGCAGCTTGAAACTTACCTTGGAGGGTAACATGAACAACAGTAGTGAAAAAATGAATGAATTCACCAAAGCCTGTGGTTGTTGTACACAATGTAGATATATACTATCGGCTGCTAGTTTGAAACTTGATAATATCAACCAGGACACAGTGTGTTTCAAAAAAGGTAACTGTCAGACTAGCAAAATAGTTTATCTGGCAAAGTGTAATTCCTGCCCGGGGCTTTATGTTGGGAAAACTGAGAGGGCTATCAGGTCCAGGATATATGAACACTTATATGACATTAAGAATTCAAAAGAAGCCAATGCCTTATTTTGGCATAGTAAAATATGTGTTAATTTCTCTGGATTTAAGTTTGGGATATTAGATACCATTGAAATAAACCCCAGGGGTGGTAACTGGAAAAACACTTTAAACAAGAGAGAACTGATGTGGCAGCTTCGTTTGGCAGCTAATCTGTGTCCAGGATTAAATGATTTTACATCTATCTTGCCTGCTTTAAAAGAAAGAGTGGAAAGGGTTTAATTTTAACATAATTTCTTTACAGAAACGTATTTTATTGTATTTTTAGTGTTTATAGTGTATGCCTTTAAGGTATTAATTTATTCAAGAGATCTTTTGTTTGACTGGTGGGATTCCTCACCTATCCTGTGACAGTGTAATATATTTAAACCCACATGACTGTTTGTATATTGTTCTGAGGAAGTCAATTTTACTTTGATGAAAGCACTTAACCTGAAAAATAAACTTGTGTCTACTAGTCCTACCGGTGAATTTGTGTTTTTTTTGTATTTGTTATTAAATATATAGCTATAGCTTTTTTGTGGCTGGTCTTTTAGAAAATAGTTTAACCTTTGAAAGCAATAGCATTTATTTGGTGGCATTGTAGGCTTCATGCTCCTGAATGTCTTGCTGCTTGGTTAATACTACCATTTGTATAACATAAGTATTAATTTTACTAACAGCAATTGGGTACCCTCGCAAGAGTCTTAAAGTAGCTGGCTGGTGGCAGTGAATCTATCTTATAGTCTGGGTAGAAGTGGTATAGTGAGTAAATCTGTGCCAGCCTTTCTTAGGTTCATAGGCAGGTACTAGGCTATCTGCCCAAAGGCATTTATAAGCCTAGCCAGAATGTGTTGGCTTTCGCTACCCCCTTAGATTAGTTCCCTGTGCCTCTGTCCAGCTGAGCCACTGAAGTGATCCCTGAGGTAAACTTTTTGTTCCCCATCCACTTGTCAAGGTTTCTTTTGAAGAGTGTTAGTGAAGAGCTCTGCCTAATGTAGATTGGAATCTTGTTCCAAAGCATGGGAAGTCTCTGGGACAAGAATCTATCCCTCCAGCACATCCTATTTATTGTTGTGGTGAGGTTTAGATCCCTAGAGCATGTGTGTGTGTGTGTGTGTTGTGTGACAATCAAATCTCAAAGTGTGTGCGTGCCAGGTACTGGGAACAGGGACACAGTGCACTGGTTTCTGCAGAGAAAAAGGTGGTGTCTTATTTGGGGCCTGAACCCAGGTCCAGGATTGGAGTGTGTTCCCTGTGTGTTCTTAAGGGAAACTGCGATTGGTGCAGATAGTGGCATCTGAAAATATTGTGTGCATCCATTTTTGTCCTAAGTGAATGTTCCCCACCGGTGTCAGTGGTGAGAAAAGAGGTTCCTTGATTACTGACCCAGAGGAGGGACGTCACATATTGGTGACAGCGGTAAGATATTATTTGAACTTCTGTAGCCTATAAGCAGTTGCCACTAAAGGTGTGTGTACTCTCAGCAGCCACAAGGTAAACACAGAGTTTAATTTTTCACAGCATTTTTATTTATTTTTGTTAGTTAAATTTAGTCAGGGAAAGCAGGCAAAGATGTCAGCAGAGGATTATGGCAAGCTGACAGTGAACCAGTTGGCTAAGGTTTGCAAATCCAAAGCACTGATGCATGCCAGCCTAACTAAACAGGAAACTATTTCAGCCTTAGTTGCAGCTGCAGCATGGACCAGCAACCAGGAAAACAACCAGTCTGGTGATGGGGATGTGCAACCCTCAGAAACAGGACAGTTCACCTTTTTCTCAAAGGATTTAAAAACCCGTCTAGAATTAAAGAGACTTGAACTGGAGACAAAATGCATGGAATTAGAATCAGCAGAGACACTACAGCATTTGAAGGTTGAAGGCAATGACAGACAACTGCATTTGGAGGCTGAAGAAAATGAAAAGCAGCGTCAACATGAGAGGGACATGCTGACTCTTCGACAGGAACATGGTGATAATGGGGAAGGGAATAACTGAATCCCAGAAGCAACAAAGGTCAGTAAATGTCTTCCACTGTATAGAGAAGGTAATAATTGTGATATTTGAAAGAGTATGTAGATAATATGATGCTGACCAAGGGCTCTGGGTACAGTTCCTGATCCCCTTGCTCCACGGTAAAGCTGTAACTGCGGTTTCTAAATAGTCTGATATTCATTGTTTAAATTATGACAAGGTTAAACGATGTTTATTTGAATGTTTTAAGTTTGTGTGTGATTTTTTAATGGACAGTTCTACCCCGGACTATTTGACCCCAGACTATTTGATCCCAAATATATTATTTTAAGTACTTTATCATTAAGTTATTAATTAATCAATTATTCAGTAATAACACGGTTAATTTTTCATTGTAAATATATTGTTACTAATATTTTTATTTAATTATTACATTGGTTAGTATAAATATAACATTTAAGTATTTAACACATAATAACTAGTGATATCTTTTAACATATTATGACTACTATTACTTTATAACATACTTTATAACATATGTTTTCCATTAATTAAATATATATTTTTTATTTTATATCATGTTATGTTAACTAATGTATTATCTACTATAAATAATTTCTTTAAAAGTAAATTAAATACATTTTTTATTCAGGTTAATATGCCTTCATCTTGAACATTTATACTACCACCAAAGCGCAAGCAGCAACATGCAGTTTTCACCATTTCCCACCGTCTACCATCAAAGCACATCAGAACCTCAGGAAAGTGGATATGGATGTATGAGTAAATGCAAACACTCTTGATTTCCTGCAACACTGATAGTGTGTAGTGCTGCAGAGGACTTGATTGCAGAGCATAAAGACAAATATACACACAATACAGTCTAATCCATCTACAGTTATGTTATTATTGTTATGTTATTAGTTATGTTAACTAATCTATTATCTACTTTAAATAATTTCTTTAAAATTAAATGAAATCAATATTTTATTCATTTTACAGTTATAGGACCTTCTTTTGTCACATCTTCAAAATTGTATTGTCTGATCATGGTTGTATTTTGCAAAGCAGTTATATATCCTCATGATTTTTTTTTTTGAGGCAATCTGACATTTTCTCAGTAACTATGTGGATACATGAGCAGTATATAACATTTTTCCTTTATGTTAAAATATCTGTGGCTTATTTTTTCTTGCTTTGCCATTTCAGTGGGGTCAAACAGTCCGGGGTCGAACCATCTGGAGTCGAAACATCACATACCCAGTTATATTGCTGAGTTAAGCACTTATTTTCATAGGTGGGTGAATGGGTGTGAGGTCACCACTTCTGAAAGTCTGGCAGACCATGTGGTGAGGGAATAAGCCTTTAACATTTTGCCTGAGGACATGACAATCTGGTTGGCAAACCGTGAGTGTAACTTTGCAGATTAGCTAAGGAGAAAAGGGAGATCTCTACTTAGCAAGCAAGGCATCACTGCACAAGAAGGGGATACCCAGTGTTGCACATGGACATAAAGGAACCCATGGTAGGCAGCCTAAACTACCCCAACAGAGTCCACCAGTAATGGGGAAGTCACTAGTTCAGGTACACTGTCAGGATCAAGGCTTAGATGTCTTAAGTGTGACCAGAATGGCCATTGTTTTGGTTTTGCTGGCAAACTGTGCCTCGATTCTACCCACTCTGTTTGTCCTAGCATTGCTCAGGCTCACTCCGCTCCTCTACCCTACCCCCATTTCCACCCACCTGCAATTCAATTACCTTTATAGCTATCCTGTCTCTCTCTCCCACCCATTTCATCAATAAAGATTCACTATCAATTTAACTCCTCCAACCATCTCATTGCTTTCCATCTATACTAAATTTATCTTCCCACCCCTTACCCTCACAACCAACTACATCTTACTCCTCACCATCTTATTCCTCCTACTTTACATCCAGTCCTCTATCACTAACCACTGTACATCTCTGTCTGACCTACTCCCATCCAACCTACTCTTCCAACATACCTTATATCTTTATCTACTTTCCATCCACCCCTACTACTCCCCAAACTACTGTAGTCACCCTTTTGTACATCACAACACTATAACATCCAAGAACTCTATTTATAACCCTACAAAACTGTCATTCATGTTATAACATCTTCTTGACACACATAAGCTCAAGTCACTACATCATCTCTCTTCTCTAGTGCTACTCTTTTAACATTCACCCTAATCCTCTATCTCCTGCTAGACCTAACTTCACTTCAAACAACCTATATACTCCACAAACCCACACCTACTACAACCATACTTTCAAAATCCCTTCCCAGTTACTCTGTAGTATCCTCCAGTGTATATGCTACAGACTTCATCTTACTAACCAAACTAAAACTCCTTCCCCTTCAAAATAAACAGAGTATTAATCTTATTCTATACTGCCATCATAAAACTAAAAAGAAACGTCTACCTGTAGTTCACCCTATCTACTGCAAGTTAATTCAATCCAGAGATATATATCTAAACCCTGGTCCCTCCACCACTGCTTATAAATCCCCTAACCCCCTAAAATCCCTAAACTTTACAACCATTAATCTTCAAAGCATGAGAAATAAATTCCTACATCCACATATGCCTGGTTAACCCAATATAAACCCGACTTTACTGCAGCTACAGAAACCTGGTTAAAACCACATATCAAAGATACTGAATTCCTACCCCCTAACTATGTTTGCCTCAGAACAGACAGACCACAGAAAAAAGGTGGTGATGTCGCCTTGATATATCCAAACACTTTCACTGTAGTTCCATACACCAAACCTATCACACAGTTCTCCACAGCAGAGACACTAATTGCCTTCCTAAAACTGAACAGTCATAAATGCCTTTGTATCATAGTCCTATAAATTCCCCCAGGCAATAACATTCCTATACGAGAAGATATCCTAGCCTGGACAACTAGCAATATCATAAATGAAACCATCATCTTAGGAGATGTTAACATTAATTGGCTCGAAATTTCTGGTAAGCACCCTTCCACCAACATCAACCTTTATAATTACACCCAGCTGATCACCAATATAACTAGACCTAACAATAAAAACAACACAGGATAAATCCTAGGCTGGATCCTGGTCACTGATCCTGACATCTCCACCTATGGTATACTTCCATATAGCATTAGTGACCACTCAACAGCCTTCATAGTATGTAAATCTACTTCAGTTCCAAATAAACACTAATTTAAGCAAACCAGAGACCTTTCTCACTTCTGCCCCATCACTTTTAATGAAACCTTGCAAAGTATCAATTGAACAGCATTATAAACTCTCCCTCCAGACAATGCTGTTGAACTCTTCAATTCAACATTTCTTAGGATTTTAAATTGTCTAGCCTCCCTCCGTCATAAAAGAGTACTCCGTCATAAAAGAGTAAAGGCTAGGCAAGCCAGCTGGCTCAGCATACCCAGAAAGCAAATCATGGCAAAAAGGGACAAAGCCTGGAAAGCTTGACAAAAAACTAAAAATTCTTCAGAGCTCACTCTTTATAAGCAGCTACACAATCAGGAAAAATGGCTTATCATTAAAAATAAAAAAGATTACTTCCAAATCCTTCAAGACCAACATAAACTAAACCCCAAGAAATTCTGGGGAGCTATTAATTCTCTACTTCATCCAGGTTCAAATAATAACTCTTGCCCCAATCTAGACAAACCCCCTGAACTAGCCTCACTCTTTAATTCCTATTTTATTGACACCATAGCTAAACTCACCACCATGTTTCCACAAACCAAACCCCATACAGCTGATCCTTCCTCATCACACTCCCCTTCATCCCTTCTACCTATTTCCCTCCCACCTATACCTACCTCCACTATAAAAAAAACTCCACCTTAAACTCAAACCCTATCTACCAATGCACCTGACAACTTACCAGCTGAATTCTTACAACTCTCCACCAACTCTATCATGTTCCCTATCAGCATACTCCTTAATAGATCAATTCATGAGTCCCTCGTGCAACATATCTGGAAAAAATGCACATGTCCTTCCAATTCATAAAGGTGGCAATAACTCTGACATCTCCAATTTCCAACCAATCACCATTCTCTCTCTCCCATTTCCAAAATATTAGAAAAATGTTCACAAACAGCTTCTTATTCACCTGATTACTAACCAAATCTTTTCTCACACTCAGCACGGCTTTATGCCAGGTCATAGTACTAATACAGCTCTCATTTCCTTTATAGACACAGTAACAGGGCCCATGACGCTGGTCACTTTGTCTCATCACTTTACCTCAACCTCTCAAAGGCCTTTGATACAGTTCCACCCTCTTCTTCTTTCCAAACTCCCCAACATGGGTACCTCACCCCCAACCCTACATTGGTTCTCTATCTATCCAGTAGGCTATAGTGCACCAAATGACAAAACATCTCCTCACCATTCCTAAACATTACCACAGGTGTACCCTAAGAATCCATATTTAGCATTTTCATTAACAACTTTCCTTCCTCCCTTACTCAAAGCACTATTATCTAATATGCAAACTATTCTACAATCATCTGCATTGCCAAATCCACAATGGAGCTACAGCTCCTTACCCAAAAAGCCTTTACATCAACCGAAACTTGAATGTGCAATAACCATCTTGCTCTAAACCCCAATAAATTCCTAATATTTACCACTAAAAAAATACCCCTTCAACAAGAATGAACTCTCAGTCCACACCCAAAATAATACTATCATTGAAGTTGTTTCTAGTACTAAACTGCTTGATGTCAATATAGATGAAAACTTAACAATTGACCTTGATATCCTCAGCAACATTAAAAAGATACATGAAAAACTTGGTACGCTCTATAGACACAACTACTTCCTTAATCTCACTGCAAAAAAGGCTGTTATCTTCTCTCTTATATGGTGCCCCAGTCCTTACCAATATTCAGTCCACATTGAGAACCAAACTAGACCAATGCTACAATAAGGTTGCTAAATTTGTTACAAACGTTAAATCTTCAGCTCACCACCGTGCATGACTTCATCAACTAAACTGACTCAAACTTCCACACCATCTCACTTATTTACAACTTACTACAGCACATAATTTTATATATAAACCTTCAGTCTGCCATTCTCTTTCATTACTACCCGTGTATCACTCAAACAGACCTCTTAGATCAGACAACAAAATGCTGCTCAAAGCTGAAAAGCCAAACCTCTCTGCCAGTCAGATGCTCTATTTTTTTACTGTCTCTAAACTCTAGAATTCCCACTCACCTTCAATCAAAACCACCAGCAATACTGCTCTCTCTAAGAAATCCCTCAAACAACACCTCTCCTCTCTCTGGTTATGTACTAGTCCCAAACCTACACTCTACAATAACTTTCTCCTTCCACTACAGCCCTCTTACCTTACTCCATCTCCTCACTTCCACTCTCCTCTAAACCTCCTCTGTGGACTGCCTAAGCACCTCTCTGCCCTGCTAATGCCTATATACCTACATCTGTTAATTACCATTCACGTGACACTCTACTCATGTAATCCAATTATCTGTATTAATGGAATGTTAATTATAAATAGATACTGTGTATGTAAATAATCTATTCTCTCTTTCCCATACTCTCGTTCAATTGAGATTGAATATACTATTTGGTGTGTGTCATTTCAAGTATGTTCCATTTATTTTAGAAATCCTATTTTCCGATGTAAACATGTCCTGTAAATATGCACAGTTTGCCCATAATTACTCTATGATTGTTATGGTAACTGTACATAGTCTGTACTGTGTAGTCTTATATAAATGTACTGTTTATGCTATGTGGAGCTTTTCTACCCAGGCCTCCACTGAAAATGGGCTCACTCAGGCCCA
The DNA here is from genome assembly GCF_019279795.1 of Protopterus annectens. Taxonomy (NCBI): domain Eukaryota; kingdom Metazoa; phylum Chordata; order Ceratodontiformes; family Protopteridae; genus Protopterus; species Protopterus annectens. The sequence goes on along the minus strand of NC_056748.1, from coordinate 444,758,436 downwards.
GTGGACTATCCCGGTAAACAAACGCAATAAATAAATTAATTAAATAAATAAATGTAGCATACAAATCTCCACTGAAGCTAGGTGGGGAACAAAAGCTGGGGGAGCCAGTAAGTGGGAATAACAGGATGTCAGTGGAAAGTTGGCAGGAGACAACAGGGCTACCAAACTATCATCGGACTTTGTATCCTATTTTGGAGGATGGAAAGCAGGCCACTGCCAAGAGAGACATGGCTTCTGACATAACCATTGTGAAGCCTGCAGTAGTTAAACAGGAGCAGTACTTGCTTGAAAAGTCCACTCCAGTCAGAGCTCCAGAAGGAACAGCATTCCAGATACCTTTGGCTAGGGCTCACCTTGATTCGGAGGTTGGAAAAGGAAGCAAGCAAGTAGGTGTGTTTGAGGATACCCCTGCAGATGTCTTGATAGGGAATGATTTTGATAACGCAGTATCTTGTGTTCATGCAGTTACAAGCAGTCAGGCTTAAAGACAGGCCTGTGGGTCTGGTAGCTTGGGGAGACCCAGACATACCCCACACCTGAAGCCGAGGGAGCTACCCTGTAGCAGTTAGCCTGAAGGTGAGTCATACCTGCTGATAGGTACTGATGTTCCCTTGGACAGAGTGACTGTAAGGACAGAGGTGAGTGGTAGTACCCAGGCTGAATGTGACGCACCGCTGTCAGAGGATACCAGACTTCCTGTGGAAGGGGAGTTGGGAAGGGTCACAAAGGCAGAGTTGAGACAGGCTGAGCTCTGAAACCCTACATTATGAGAATTGTGGGAGGTAGCTAAGGAGGCACCTGATTCTCAAGGAAAAGAGAAGTCTATGTACTAGAACAAAGGGTTACTCTACAGAGAGTGGACCCTGAGGGAGGGCTAGAGGATGAGGTAAATACAGCAGTTGGTAATGCCTACAGCCTAACATCTGGCACTTCTAGCCAAAGCCCATGACATTCCTTTTGCAGATCATATGGGCACATAAAGCATACCAAGAGATGTATTATGCACACCTTATATTGGCCTGGGACTGCAAGGGTAACAGGGTACTACAGAACCTGTGAGCAGGGTCAAAAAATAAGCAAGGCAGAAGACAAGGTCAAAGCTCCTTTGATACATCTGCCTGTGATTGAGGAGCCATTTCAAAGGGTAGCTATGGATATTGTGGGGGCTCTGAATACCCCAAGTTGTACAAGGAAAAAATACATTCTAATGGTAGCAGATTATGCCACTAGATACCCTGAGGCTGTGGCTCTGTCCTTCATTGAGGCAGAAAAGGGGGCAAATGTTTTAGCAGAGATTTCCAAGAGGGTAGATTTCCCGAGAGAAATACTGACTGACAATTGTGCCAATTTCATGTCAGACATGCTGGCTTGTCTGTGGGATCACTGTGGGTGTGAAGCACCTACAGACCACCTTCTACCACCCCCATATGGGTCTATATCACAAAGTCGAAGTCTTATAACTTCGAACATGTAATGTTCGAACCATTATGTTCAAAGTTACAAAACTTCAACTATGGGTAAAAAAAAACACAAGAGAAAACAAAATAAACTGTTTTGTGCCCCCCCACAACCCCCTCTAATTATATATACCAACTCCGAGATTGCAACCCATTGAACAAAATGGAAACTTCCACTTATGGAGATTTCCATTGAAATGCTCAAACGTTTACAAATTCAAACTTATGGTCTTGACCATATGAGGTTCGAACTTGTAAAAGTTTGATTACGTGATAGGAACCCCCCCCCCCCTCACCCAGTCTAATGGTCTTGTGAAGAGGTTAAACTCTACAATAAAGACCATGGCTAAGGGTATTTCCAGACCATTTTAAGAGAGAGTAGGACAAATATTTGCCCCATCTGCTGTTTGAGAACTGAGAGGTACCCCAGGAATCCAAATGTTCTTCATCCTTTGATTTACTGTATGGGCATAGGGTGAGGGGTTCCTTGGATTTGATTTGTGAAGAGTGAGATTGTGAGTGTGAATCCCATAAAGAGTCTTTTGTGGCATATGTCCTAAACTTCAGGACAAGGTTTAGAGAGCTCATGGGCTTAGTCCAAGAGAACCTAGCAGGAGCCCAAAAGAAAGAGGTCTGGTATGACAGTGATGCTTGAGACCAAGAGTATGCTGTGGGACAGCAGGTTATGGCGTTCATTCCTGCCAAACAGCTTTGGAAGGACCTTTCAGAATGGTAAGGAAGGTCAGTGATGTTAACTGACAGAACTGATAGAAAGGAGGCAGTGGCACAACCTGTAACATGTTAACATGATGAAACCTTACCATTATAGGGAGGCTCTTTGCTGAGTATTTGCAGTGAGTGGCAGGAGGGGTCTGAGGGGGATCTGGTGACTGATCTCCTCAGTGAGTCTCAGACTGACACACCTCAGTTGAAAGGGTAGCAATGTCCCAGTGGCTCTCTCCTACCAGGTTTGAGAAATATGAGCAGTGTTACAGGAGTTTGGGAACATGTTCACTGGGAACCCTGGGTGCACCCACCTGGTGCAGCATCATGTGGATAAAGGACCCCAAAGACCTATCAAGCAGCCCCCTTACAGGGTGCCTATGCGAGTCAGACAGATTCTGAGGGAGGAGATATGGGAAATGCTGGAAATGGGAGTAATCCAGGAGTCCAGCAGTCCCTCGGTCTTCCCAGTGGTGCTGGACCCAAAGCAGGATAGCAGCAGCAGGTTCTGTGTGGACTACAGAAAACTAAGCAGTCACAAAGAGTCAGATGTTTACCCCATACCTAGGACAGATGAAGCCTTAGCGCTGCTGGGTAGGGCTAAATATCTGACCACTAATCATAGGCACTAAACAGCCTATAATTGCAAAGTACCTTGCTAAGGTAAGGGAAAACAGCTCTTGTACTTTACAAAAAAAAAAGCACCAGACCAGGCATGTCCAAGGGTCAGCTTCCAGTGATTTCCTCTGTCCACCTGGTGAATCTTGGCATACTGGGGCAATGCAGCAATTGCCTCATGTACACAGACAACCCTCCTCCTACCACCCAACACTACAACCTGCAAGAGATGCACTTACATAGCCAAACTGGAAGCAAAGCTCTCTCCACCCAAGATTGTGCTAGACAGTCAAGAGGAGAAGGTTAACACACGCACTACATCTCAAGCAACACATAGCCCTTCTAAACCCACACCAGCAACACCCTCATATAGCAACTTAAAACCCTCACATGTGGAGACCCTTAACAGTAACCTGCCCAAGCAACTAGGACCTCCGAAGCTGAAACGCAAACAAACACCAATCACAACTGAAGTGTTACATAGCTCACAACACTAGTGTCCCACCCAACAACAGCCCCTAAGGCAAGACAACGTACCAAACACTTTAGGCATGGGAGATTCTGTAGTCAGGCACACTGATGCCCCACTCACCAGGCTGAACAAGGAGAAAATTACAGTCAGCTGCCTGTTGGGTGCCAGGATCTGCCACATAACGCATGCACTCAAGTCACTCCACAACAAGTACAAATATGACTCTGTCACTGTCCATGTTGGAGTGAATGACTCGAGATGTACCTCCCTGGACTACATGAAAACAGACATGTAAGAGCTATCGGATCATGTGACCCAGGCAGGTATGACCCTAGCCCTGAGTAGCATCCTGCCTTCACCCAGAATGATAACACAGTATAAGGACAAAATTATTGACTTCAACAATTGGCTAAGCTTCTGGTGTCATTCAGAGGGGAACCAATATCTGTCTGCCTGGGACGACATGATCGACAGACCATGATGTCTTGCCAGAGACAGTCTGCACCTGTCACCTCTGGGATTCAGGTTAATGGCTAAGGCTCTTGTCACCCTTATAATGCCTTTTTTAGGCAAAGTGCAAAGGACAAAACTACCACCATAACAGGTACAAGCATGTAAAATCTGAAGGTAATGCTACTCAATGCTATAAGTCTAAACCTCAAAATGCACTCTCTCTCCATGCATTCCTAAAAATAGAGAACATCAATATCTGTGCAGTAACTGAGACCTCATTCAAGGCTCCAGAGAGCACTCCTGCAATACCAGGCTACAACTCTTACCACACTTTTCAGCTACCAAACCAGGACCGAAACACTAAAGGTGGAGGAGTGTCCAAGGAAATTCACACCACCAGGCTAGTTGCCTAACACAATGCATCTGAAATTCTCCAGGTGCAACTAACACTAGGTAAGACTGCAATCCAAACTGTAGCTTGCTACAGATCCCCCACCATGCCCCAAGATTTTCACTACAGCTTTCTAAACATACTGGAAAATATTAAGTTACAGCCAAACACCCTAATACTGGATGATTTCAACTACTCTGCCATTAAGTGGGAAAACTACTCATGTACCAACACCTTTGCCCAATGGTTCTTGGAATTCATAAATTCCAATACACTGGATCAGCTAATCCAAAGTCCAACCAGGGGCTTCAATATCCTAGACCAGGTCATTACCAACATGGGAAATCGATGCTCCACACCTATGGTCACACCCTCGTTGGTCAGGTCTGACCATAAGGTAATAACCCCTGACATCCACATCCCTTCCCTACCACCCAGTAAGGAAATCTATGTAAAAAACTTCTCCAAAGCCAACTTCATGCTACTCAAGTCAGAAGTGACAAACGTCATGATGCCCATGCAGACGGAACTGAAAGTTCAACTGCTGAATCCTACACTAAGGCACTGCATGAGCACATCCACTCGCGCATGAATCATGCCATCCCAAATAGAACCAAGAAGCTCTCCTCCAAAAAAAGGAAGCCAATCTGGTGGTCCCTGCCATAAACAAACTTTACAAAAAGTGCTGAGAATTAAAATCAAGGTAACAATTGGTGGTAAACAAATTTCACACAGTAAATATTAATAATTATTTAATATATGTGGGTGTTAGAACAGTTTAAATCATGTGTTCGATTTGTTGAACACATTGCGTTACATGATGGTTTTGCACACAGTGTTAATGTCTGCATCTTTTGCTTTAACTGCTAATTTAAACCACCAACTGTTACTTTGATTTTAACTGTATCAATTATGTGTGGTCCTATCAAATGTAGGACAGGGTAATTTAAACAGCAGTTGAGAACATTTGTTTGTCTGAAGAAGTCCCACTATTTAGTGGGATGAAAAGCGCTTTACAAGTACTGTGTTTCGTTAAATAAATTTCCTTTACTTCAAGAACAGCGATTATATTGTTGCATTCATGTGTTGGAGTATCCTGGTGCAATTCTCAGCACTTTTTGTATTTTTCCTGGTTTGTTTTTCGTCTGAGGATAAACAAACTTTACAAAAAAGGAAGAAACTGTTGCAGAAAAGAAGAAAATCCCATGATGCAAAAAACTCCCTTACCAGCCTCAGTAAGAAGCTGAGATCCCTCATAAAATCCTCCCAAGCTAGTTACAAAAATAAAATTGCCAAAGATTCCAATGACAGCCACAAGGCATTCTTCAGCTATGTCAAGAATTTAAATGGCAAGTCTCAGATCTGCTCTGAGCTACAACAGAATGAAATTAAATATACTGATCCCATGGATATCGCCAATATCCTGGCAGATCGATTCAGTGCCAACTTCACCCCCCTCTCACCCCCTAAAGGGCCCAATCTCAATACCGAAAGATTGCCAAATTCTGGTAATAACGGCCACACAGGTAAAAACCGCACTCTCCGAAGCTACGAATACAGTAACCATGGGACCAGACGACATCCTGGGATGTGTACTACATGAACTAAAAAATGAACTGGCACCTCACCTAAGTGTCATGTTTAATCATAGCCTCACCTCAGGCTTCGTGCCCACTGAGTGGCGCACAGCTACAGTTATTCCACTCCACAAGAGGGGATCCACCTTGGATCCTGGGAAGTACCGCCCCATCACTCTGACGAAACTGCTCTGCAAGGCCATGGAAAGTATTATCATGGAACTTATAAACAAAGACATTGGCAACCTTCAAACACTGAACCCCACCAAGTTTGGGTTCATGAAGGGCGGATCTAGTCTCCTAAACCTGACTGGCTTCTTCGAATCAGTCTCCAAAGCTGTGGACGAGGGTAAGGCAGTCCACACAGCCTATCTGGACCTCAACAAGGCCTTTCACACCATCCCCCACTCTGGAATCATAGATAAACTTACTAAGTTGGGCCTTAATCCCTACATCACTCGATGGGTTGCCAGCTGGCTTACGACAGAACCCACACTGTAAAAGTAGCCGGCTCGAAATCCAGCTCCAAACAAGTGGAGTACTTCAGGGTTCAGTCCTGGGACCGCTCTTGTTTGGCATTTACTTCTCTGAAGTACAGGCCAACACTAAGGGACTCTGGCTAACAAAATTCGCAGATGACTGCAAACTGGGAGCCATTACTGAATCCCCAAATGATGTGGATATTCTACAAAAGGGCCTTACAGAAACAGATGCTTGGTGCCAGTGCCATGGGCTCAAGCTCAATGCCAATAAATGTATAGTTACCCCTTTTGGGAAAAAACATGTACCCATGAATTACCACATAGGTGGCAGTACACTAAACACCAAAAGTATGATAAGAGACTTAGGGACACAGGTGGACAGTGGTCTCATCTTCGATAACCACATTGCCACAACAGTCAGGAAATCCTTCTATGTGGCACACCTCATCACTAAGGGCTTTTCATCCAGAAAAAAGGAGGTCATTGTCCCACTGTACTCATCCCTCATTAAAGCTATTATAGAGTACAATGCCCCATTTGGTATGTACCTCTCAAGACATCTGCAGCAACTGGAAAATCCACAGAAATACCTCACTAAAACAATCAAAGGCCTAAAGCAGATGCCCTATGCTGACCATCTAAAAAAACTCTAGCTATACTCTGTCGCATATCGTCTACTCAGAGGCAATCTCTGCTTAACATACAAAGCCATATCAAACCCAGAGCTGTCGGACATGCTACACTTAAAGAAATCCCAATCCCTCACCCACAACTCCAGGGATCTAAACCTTGTCATCACAATGAGCAAAACATGCTGTAGGGATAGGTTCCTGACTCAGACACTCCCCAGACTCTGGAATAGACTGCCCATGCATGTCAAGTAGAGCGCCTCTTTGGCCCTCTTCAAAAGGAACCTTGACGATTGGATGGGAGATAGGAAATTCACCCTGGGGATCATGTCAGTCGGCCTGCTAGACAGGGGTCCAGGGAAGTAAATATTGTGGGAAGAAACAGCCAGGGAATTGTTATGGCTAGGTTTGTATAGGCCCTAGGGCAATAGTCTAGTACCAACCTATGAACTATTGATCTGACCAAGGGCTACTGGCAGGTGCCCTTGACTCCCAATGCTACAGAGAGGTTAGCCTTTGTGACTTCTTTTAGATTATTCTAGTTCACGAAGATGTCCTTTGGAATGATAAATGTTCCAGTGACCTTCCAGAGGCTGTTAGAACATATCCTACCAGGAGCAGGAGATTATGCCCTTGCTTAACTGGATGATATTACTATCTACAGCCATTCTTGGCAAGAACACCTTCAGCATGTCAGGGAGGTCCTGGGCAAACTACAAAAGGGAGGGTTGACCATTAAGCCCAGTAAGGGTCAGGTGGGTATGGCAAAGGACTCCTACATGGGACATAGAGTGGGGAGTGGTAAGAACAGGTCAGAACCTGCCAAAGTTGAAGCTATACAAGCATGGCCTGCCCCTGTTATAAAATAGGTTAGGGCAATCCTGGGGACAACAGGCTACTACAGAAAATTTGTTCCCAATTATAGTACAATAGCTGCTCAGAGACCTGATGAGAAAAAAAATGGCCAGATAAGGTAGTGTGGAGCCCAGCCTGCATGCAGGCATTCCAAAAGCTTAAAAGGGCTTTGGGAGGAACCCTTGTGTTAGCCAGTCCAGATTACAACAAGGAATTTGTTGTGCATGTGGATGCTTTGAACCATGGGGTGGGGACTGCACTCAGCCAGGTTTCCTCAGAGGGAGAAGAGCACCCTGTTGTATATCTCAGCCAAAGCTTCCAACCTAAGGAGGAATGTTATGTAGCTGTAAAAAAAGAATGCTTAGCCATAGTATGGGCAATGCAAAAACTTCAGCCCTATCTGTATGGAAGGAAATCCATTGTAGTTACAGACCACGATCCCTTAATATGGCTACATTCAGCCAGCCAGCAAAATGCTAAGTTGTGAAGGTGCAGCCTAGGGTTGCAGGCATATGACATGACAGTGCAGCACCATAGTAGGGTCAGCAATGCCAATGCAGATGGGCTCTCAAGACAGGGCATGGGTTAATGTATTCCCAAACAGGCTCATTTCTCTCAAGCAATGTTTCTCTAGAGTCACTTGAGAAACTAGCTTGAGTCTTCAAAGGGGGGACAGATTTGACAATGTGAGGTAGTGCCAGCTATGCCACAGAGAGTATGGCAGTGCATGTGCAGCACACGCCACCATAGCTAGCTGTAGTTTTGTAAAGAATTTTATGTTATTTGTATATCAATCTGATATGTACAGATGCTTGCCTTAAAAATGTATTTCCAGAGCTGCTTGTGTTAAAAATCTATCAACAGTGGGTCTTGGTGGACAGAAAAGAAATATACATTTATTTCGAACAGTACTGTTGGAACTGAGGGAATGTATATATGTTAACAGAGGATGCTGGAAGAGAAGGGGTTACCATCAGCTCAGCTTACCTTATGAAAAAATGCAAAGAAATTAAATGACTTTGTTTAGGCCATAAAGATTTTATCTCTCAGACCTGAATGCAGCCAGAGACACCATGTCTGGGAAAGGCCTGAGCTCCCATTGTCCTTAGTGGTGAACTAATTGCTACCCTGGGGTGTTAGAGAATGGCTGGTTAGTTTCTACAGGAGGGATGGAAAGGGTTGGAACTGTTTTACAGTCTCCAGATACTGTAGCAAAGTCCTAGGAGTGTATTGTGACACATCTGTGCTACATCCTGGTTCAGCTTCTAGCCAGATGGGAAGTGTGGAAACCACAGAGTCAGGTGACCAGATGTGATGTCATTCTATAGCCAGAACTGAAAATATATTTAGATACTACTGAGAGATGTGACAGTGCCGTTAAGCACTCTGTTACTGGAACTGACAACAAGGACACTTGCACTTCATTTTGCTACAGAACAAATCCTTTACCTTTAATGGTAAATACTACCAAAGGAATGGTGTTGCCATGGGGGCTACAGTAGCACCTTCCCTTGCAAATATTGTTACAGGGTGGTGGAGTGTGTGCAACTTTATTTATGAGGGTCCGTCAATAACCCTTTCACACATGGAAAGAAGTACTAGAATCAATTCTTACTATGATTGCAATTCAGCGAGTTTGGTTTATATTGCCATTTATTCCCACTGTGAAGCATTCTACATTGGCATGACGAGTAGGAAATTGTTTAAAAGAATCAAGGAACATCGGTCTAAGGACAACAATGCATTGTACAAGCATACTTTGACCTGTTTTTATTTTTATTTTTCTGTGTTAGAACATGTTGCTGAGGATTACAGAGGGGTGATTTTTAAAAACAGGTGCTAAGGAAAGAAACTTTATGGCAACTAAGAATGCAATCTAATAAATATCCTAGACTTAATGATATTATATTTATTAAACTTTTTTTGTAAATGTACGGTTTCTTTAAAGAATGTTGCCTTTCTAATTTGAATTAACTGGTTAATGAAAGTGTTACTGTTTGAATTTTATATATAAACTGATATTTTAAAGCATGGTTTTATTCTGAAGAAATCCTTCTGGACAAAAGCACTAAATAAAACCAGCTGTGTTTTTTATTGTCTGTTCTCCTTCATTTGCCTACCAGTGGATGATTTTCATTTTTCAGACTATCTAAATGTGCTGGACCTAAACAGTAAATGCACTCTTTGTGGGCATCAGAATTGGAGATCTTATGCCTACAGGCATATGTCTCACCCAGGAAACATGAAAAATCTGGACAAAGGCCCATGAAATGTAGGTACAACTGGCCAAAAATCTGGACATTGATTAACATAAAATGTTCATGCATATTTATGCAGCCCTGCCTACTTCAGTGGCATGGTGGGACACCAAGTAAAACTGTTAGTAACTTCAGCAGTATGAGTGGTAATGTTCCACACAAAGCACTGAACCAATCAGTGACACATTTCAATGGAATCAGGGATAAATTTAGAAATAATTAGGGACAACCTCCAGGGACACTTTTAAAATATTAGTACTATTAACTTGAGATACTTACACAATAAGAGAATGTGGATTAATACACATTTTTTCTGATGTAAAGGTCAATAACTCTAATTGTCATCATTTATTATGTGTAAGTTTACCATATTTTCTCCAAAAGTCACCAATTTTAGAAGGGACTAGGAGGCACAAATCTAAAATAGGAGTCAAAATCAGCGTACCTCCCAATTGTCCAAATTTTCACAGAATGACCAGGTTTATGCCTCATAGTGTTGGTATGTTCCTCATAAAAATTGTGGTTTTCTGGCAAATCACTGAGGACTGAAGTCACTAAATAATGACGTCCATTTGAATTTTAGACTTTATATCCTGAAGAAAATGCATGCTAACACAAATCCTGTTATTTTAACTACTTTTTAAGTTTATAAGAGCAGTCTTTAAAATCTGTCTTTATTTTTCTGGTCCTTTGTCCCTCATTATTTTATATTTTGTCCAGATTTCCTGTGCTAAAGGGTTAAGAGGTATGCAGGAAACTGCTCACCAAATCAGCACTTAACTTCAATTCAGAATCAAGGTAGAGTTCAAAAGAATACCTAAACTAGAGGTGCAGTAAGCTGAAAAGGTAATTCTAAACAGATTCTAATAATTCAGGACTCAGAAATCATTCTAATAATTATGTACTTGCGTTACTACCTCTGAAAATGCAAGGGCTGCAGAACACAAAAAATATTTAATGCAATTTTGTTCTTTTTGCAATGTGTATTCTAAAAGATGGTGTGACTCCAAGTGCATCTTCCATTTTCTGATTTTATTAGAGTTGGCAAAGTCAGAGGAACAGAAAAAAATAAATATTTCACATTAAAAATTCCATTTGTACTGCTTTGGTTTGGCAGCATAGAACAGAATATGTCTAAAACTGGGATAAGTGTGCATAACATATGGCCAGGAACTTAGCACTCCAGATATATGTTTTGTTCAGGAAGTGCACCACACTGAGTTCCTGCTCCACTTCCTCATGTGCCTCAGGCTTGGACCACCCCCAAATTCTTGTTGTCCTGTCATATTCTGCCATCAATGACGAGTAAAACTGCTCAGCTAACATCACAGTTTCACACAGACTGTCTCGACTTAGGACAGCTATAGAAACTCTGCTTCACCTCTCGTTATCCATGGCATAGCACTTGCCATAATACAACTTCTAATTTTATTACATCTGTCCTTACATTCAAAATTACTTTTAGAAACCAGTTCCTTACATTCAAAACTACTTTTAAAAACCAGTTCCTGTAAACCAGCTATCACCCATGGCAGATCAGCACTGGCTCCATGACAGAAGACACCCAACTTGTTCAGCGCAATAGTTACCCTGATTAAAGCACATATAAATGGGCAGCAAAGATTTTCCTTACTTTTGCAGGGCTGATAGGGCATAGTTCACAGACCGCCAAGGGTCACCAGCAAACACCCACCTCCAAATCTTTAGGAAAGACAACTGTAGCACTGTGTAAAGTAGATTGTTATAAGAAGCTATATTTCCTGCTGTGTTCTGCGAGTTGAAAAATACCTCTCAGAACCCTGGTGGCCAAAATTTGCTCCATTTATTAAAGGAAAACTCCAACCAAGAACTAAAAAAGTCTGTGTTTTCCACTCCATCTTTGTTTTTAACACCTCAAAATCACTCTTAAATGCTCTATTTGTAATTTTAGCCTGTTTTCCACAACAGGGTTACCAATGGGGCTTGATGCATCAATGTGATCTTGTTCTCCCTCAATCCTTTCTCTTTCCCATAATGCTTTGTATGACTCATGCCAGACATAAGGAAGTAACTTTGAATTCCCATGCCATTGACATACAATGGGATTTGTGAGGGTCACTGTTACTTTCTTTACCTTCTGTAAAAGGACTGCTTCTTTTCTGTCTCTAATCACCCTCATTTATGTCTGGCTCAGACCTTGTTTTACACTATACATAGAAGTTATCTAGCTACAGCTAGAAAAGCAACTAAACTGCAGACTTTGTTCAGGGTTTTCCTTTGTAGTCTAAGAGGAACTGATTCTGCAAGGGTCTCTCAGTGCAGTAACAGTTTTAGCACCTCTGCAGTAGTGTTGTGGGGGAGGGACGCTAAAGCACTGCTGCACTTTCTCATGATGGTGACATCATGTACATTGCTGGTGTTGCAGGACACACCAGCAATGAGTGATTATATTAGCGCTCAATAAAAATGTAAATAAAACAAAAAAAGAAAATCGGAATTTGAAGGGGCTACTCAGCAATTCGTGGCACCCTATTATCTTGCCCCTCAAAAATGGGAAATACCAAGGTAGTCGGTACAGTTGAGAGGTATGCCCACAGGAAGTGCACTTCTTAAATCCAGTAGGTTTGTTAGCCATACCAGAAAAAAAGGTCTGCATAAAGGACAACACAAGAAAGATGTTTTATTCTTAAAAAAAAAAAAAAAAAAAAAAAAAAAAAAGGGTAAAGGAAAAAAAGACTACCAACAATGGTACAGGTATAAAAAAAAAAAAAAGAGGTGGGGGGAGAACAAACTAACAACGGAGTAACTAGAGAATTCCCAAAAAGATATGGTAGCAATAAATAGAGTACAAAGGGAATATATATATATATATATATATATATATATATATATATATATATATGTATATGTATATATGTGTGTGTGTGTGTGTGTGTGTGTGTGTGTATATGTGTATGTATGTATATGGTTCTCATTTAGATGATCAGAGTTTTAGAACTTCGAATTTCATATGGCCAACACCATATGTTCAAAGTTTTAAGACTTCAAATGTTCTAAACGAAGATCTCCACACAGCGTGGAATGGGAAAGTTTCCCTTTTCCTTGCCGTAGTGCAATCGTAGAGTTGATATACTTAAGTTGTGGGGGGAGCAGACGTAACTTCCAGCTGCGGAAACATTCAGGAAATTTTTTTTTGTTTTGTTTTTTTAGATGTTTGAAGTCTTAAAACTTCGATCATATGGTGTTCGCCATATGAAATTCGAAGTTCTAAGACTCTGATCTTCTAAATGGGACCCATATAGATATATATACATATACACACACATATTTAAATATATATATATATATATATATATATATATATATATATATATATATATATATATATATATATATATATATATGTATGTATATATGGTTCCCCTTCATATGATTGAATTTTTCTAAACTCAAAACCAGAATATCAAATTTAGAGAAACTCGAACATATGAAAGGGACAAAAAAAATTAACATCTTTCAAATGTTTTCGCAGGGGGGCTTTGCCCCCTGCACCCCCCCACCCCCCTACTTAAATATACCTACTCCGAGATTGCACTATAGTGAAGGAACGGGAAATCTCTCATTCCGCGCTATACGAGTAAGCACAAAACGGAAGATTTTCCATTCCTCCACTATAGTGCGGTCACTGAACATTCACATTTAAACTGCTAGGGTACAGGGGGACCTGGCCCCCTGCAATAAGGTAAGTTAACTTTTTATTTTTTTAAACCAAAGACTCCCATTCAGAATTTCGAGTGAATGGAAGTTCGAGATTCTGGTCTCGAGATTATGAATTTCGAGCTTCCATCCATTCGATCTTGTGAAGGGGAACTATATATATATATATATATATATATATATATATATATATATATATATATATATATATATATATATATATATATATATATATATATATATGCATACATACACACACACACAAAACAGAGCAATATATAGAAATATTTAAGATAAAAGTGTCAAAAATTACGCTCAGCCCAAAAGAGTTCAAGAATTTGCAATCCTGACCATCCTGAAGAGAGGAAGACGAGATCTGAGGTATTGTAGTGGTCAGGGGCATTATGGGTGAGTGTGGAGCTCGAGATTTGTAACCTAGAATCTTTAGAAAGTGGCCGAGTGGACACATCTGTTGAGGACCAAATGAAAATGACATCAGATTTTAAATTTCTGTCATTAAATAAGATGTGGAAGGTTATTCCCCACAGGGAATTTATCAGAGCAGCAATGGGAACAAGTACTAGTTTGGGACTAGATGAGTCACCATTAAGGGAGTAGGTTAATGCATTTGCATTGGCCAGCTTAAATAACAAAGTGCGCCACTGAACCATAGCTAGAAAAGGAGAGAGATAAAGCAATTAGGAGTACGCAGGATATGCAAATGCATCGATACAGAATAAGTGAACAAGCTCCTCCCCAAAGGGAAGACTGCTAATCAGCAAACAGCCTGAGTAAAAGTTGATGCCCTTTTTTCTCAATGTTTTCGTATTCTTTATAACTGGGATATCCTGCCATGGACTGCCGAACATCCATCCAGCTAACCAGTTTTTACCCTTTCCAGGGACCATATGTCAAGACAAAAGTTGCACTTCGAAGATACAACATATATGTGACATATGAGTGCCTAATCTTCAGAAGTTCTTTGCCACCAATCCAAGTGCTACTTTAAATTAAGTCTGTAAGACACTGGCCAAGTTGGTTCAGCTACCGAGCCTGCTAAAGGTAAGTGCCCTATTGGAGTCTCTTCCTTTCTCTTTTTCTTCTTTTGATTTTACCTTTTTACATGTCAATCAGGAAGGGAAAATGGGAGTGTGGGAGACAAATTCCCCATAAAGACTGACACAAAGAGTGTCTGTTTTGCTTTGGTGCTATGCACAACCATACTCAGTTTGAGATGTGTCAAGCATTTGTACCCAAGTCGTCTATCATCCCTTTCCATTGACTTGGCGTATCAGCATATAAAACTATTGGATCACGGTACCATAGCCTCTGGATCCACCCACCTCAAAGTTCAGCTGCTGATTAACAAAAAAGGCAAAAAGGCACACACCAGCTTTATGACTGCTCAGCCTCCTCCAAAAGTCTCCGTTGGGTTGGTTGAAGAACCCAAGGACCATTCAGTGCCTACCATCAACTTCCTCTGTCATGACTCAGTGGGAGGATGATATGGGGCTGGTTACCCACATGTTTGCCAAGGCTGTACTTACATCTGCTACAGATGTGAAGGTGGAACCATGCTGATTATTGGAGGGGCCTAGGAGGATTGCCCAAATATTACGGAAGAATTGCCTGGTATCCTCAGTGAATTTAAGCAGGGGTCTGAACCTTCTAGATTTGTTAAAGCTGATGCTCCTTTAAAACAGAAGCAGAAAAACTGGCATGTGACCCCTGTGGCTATGAATACACAGGAATGGCAGGGTTTTACTCAGGGTCTTTTTAATGCTCTTCTGGCTCTAAAGCACCCTAAAGGATTATCTGTTGCTGCCTCTGTTCCCTGGTCTTCTATTCCTTCCAAACATTATAGGAAATTTGACTCCTCTGAAGAAGAGCTGGATTTAGATTCTGGTGAAGAGTCACTGGCATACTCTTCTCAAATCCACTCTCCTCTTGCCCTGGGTCTGAAGAAGAGGATTCACTTTCTCCTGATTTCCCCTGTGGAGAAACTGTCTGTTGGGGATACTCTGGTTTATATGCTGGAATACTGTAATTGGGGTTGCCCCAGGTTTCTGACATTCAAAAGAGGTACTATGAACTCTTGCACATAGATTCTCCTAGGCCCTCTGCTGTACCTCCAGTTTTGAATGCCCTTTTAGACACTTTCTCTTCGGCTTCCCAGAACCCTGATTCCCAGACTCCTGTCCTTAAGAAGCCTGACAGGTTCCATTAAACTCCTTACACTCGAAAGTTTTGAACAAAAATCCTTCCTCTGATCTGGCTGTTATTTCTGTGGCTATTGTTAAATCATCTAAGTTGTTGTCCTCCTCTAAGCTTTTACCTCCTGATTAGGACAGTCATGCTATGGAAAGATATGGGGGGGGGTGTACACTTCTGCTACCTTAGCTTTCAGGGTCATTAATTACCAAACTCATATGACTAGGTAAGTACTGGCTCTTTTTTCAAAGCTTGGGGGCATTCTGATATACCTAACTCTGAGGCAAAGTCTTCTGCCATCTCCCTTTTGAGTTCTGCTTCTCTGGTGGCTTATCATTCTATTAAATGCAGCTATGATGCTGCCAATGTCTCTTCTAGGGCTGCTGCATCTGAACCTGTGATGAGGAAGTACTCTTGGTTGCACCTACAGGGTGTCAAGGCTAAATTACTGGATTCTCCTTGGAACAATTAGAATCTTCTTGAAACTGCAGCTGCTAAACTTTTTAAGACCCTACAGGATAAGGTAAAATCGAGCAGGATCTGAAACAAATCTTTCTTTTCCTTTTCTTACATTTCAGAGAAATTATCCATCTAAGCCTCCCTTTGTCTGTAGCCAACTTAGACAGCCTTCTAGAGGTAAACAGGCTTCCAAGAGAATTTTTCCTGACAAGCCTTCTCAGGGTACTAAGGGACAAAAAAGCCTGTTTGCCCCTGACAAATCTGCTTCCATTTGACATTCAGCCAGATTCTTCTATCCCTCCAGTTCACTCTGCCTTTTCCTGTCTGGCAACAGGTCATCACAGACTCTTGGATGTTTCCATTATCCAAAATGGTGATGTTATGTTTTGGAAGTCCCTTTTCCACATTCTCAGACCTTCCTCGACCTCTTCCTTGCCAGGATACCTTCTATCCTGTTTAAGTTCCTTCCTTCAGGATGTTGTCTGTCCAGACACAGTTTCCTTTGTTGATTAGCCAAGCTTTTCTGGTGCTTACTTACACATTCCTATTCATCCTCTCATCAGGAAGTCTTTATGGTTCTCTATTTCTTCCTCACATTATCAGTTCCTTGCTTTGTCTTTAGGTCTTTCTACAGCTATAAGGGTCTTAGCCAAATATCTGCCCACAGTGATAGCATTCTGCAGACTTTAGAGAATTCAGATATCCCCTTACTTGGCTAACCTTTTGTTCAGGCCCCCTCTTAGCAGATCCTACTTCAGTATTTTTACCTCTCTATGCTTCTTCAGTGTGGGATTCACACTTAATCTCAAAAAGTCTGTGTAGACCCTCTCTCAGGACCAAGCGTTTCTGGGATGCAAAATTCAGACTATGCCAATGATGGCTTGTCTCCCACTCCCAATGTGCTCTCTTGGATTGCTTATTTTCAGCCTCTTCTAGTCCTTCCTGAAAGGGAATTTCTGTGAGCTCTGGGTTATATAGCATCCAAAATTCCCACGGTTCCCTTTGACAAACTCCATATGAGAAAATTTCAGTGGCATCTCAAGACTGTTTGGCTTCAGCAATGCCATCTTCTGGATTTTCCTGTTCCTCTCTTGCCTTGTCTCAAGCTTGAGCTCCACTGGTGAATTCACCTGACTCCAGGTTGATGTTTTCATGTTCCTCTTTCCGCTCAGGAGCTGGACGATGCATCCAATGAATGTTGGGTAGCTTCCTCCAACAACCTCAAGCTCCAGAAACTTTGGTCTCATCAACAACTGGCAGACCATATCAGCATCAAGGAGATGAGAGTTCTCATTCCAGCCCTTCAGTCTTTCAAATCTCTTTGGGTTCTAGGTCATTTAAGGATTTTCATAGATAATGCCACAGTCATGTTGTACATCAACAGGGCGGCACAAAGTCCTACCTTCTTTGCAGGCTGGCGCTTCAGGCTTTGTATTTTTTCCTCAGGGGGGTTTGATTCCCTCAGAGCTAAGTCTTGTGGCAGACACTTTGAGCAAGGACAGGACAGATCCTCTTAAATGCATGCTTCACAGGGAGGTGTTCCTGGACATAGTACATCAGTGGGGTACTCCTCAAGGAGATCCTTTTACCTCCCCTCTGAACAGACAACTTCCCAGTTCTGTTATGGAGGTGCCAAGTCTCTGGCTTGAAAAGTGGAAGCCTTGTCTTTTTCCTGGAAGGGGAAGTTTCTTTATGACTATCCCTCAATCCTCTGCTACCAAAAAAACTGCACAAAATCATGTGGGACAGGCCCAAAATCTTGTTGGTGACTCTCTTTTGGCTCAGACAGCACCAGTTCCCCTTCTATTTCATCTGGTTGGGGCAATCATCAAAGGTTACCTCACAGGATCGATCTTCTCACACAAAATAAGGGATAGCTCATGCACCCCTATCTGGCAGTCTTCAGCTGACTCTTGGGGTGACAGGGTTTTGATTCATTTTAGACAACAATTTTCTGAGCATGTGCTTTGTGTTTTGCATAAGGCAAGAAAACCCACCACTAGAAAATCCTATGTGGCTAAATGAAAGAGATTTTCTGGTTGGTGTCTCAGTCATGATCTGGATCCCTTTTCTATGGGGTACTCCTATGGTCCTTTCTTATTTGTGTGATTTGCTCAATTCTGGTTCTGCTTGTCTGCCTTTGAATCAACCCCTTGTTTCTTGTTTTGCAATCAAACTATTTTTGAAACGTCTTCTTCATATTAAGCCCCCAAGAAAATCTGTTTGTCCTTCTGGGACCTTATCTTTGTACTAGAGAAATTACTTCAGTTTCCTCTTTATTTATTTTACATTTGTTAACAGGGGGTGTCTGAGCAGAAAAGGCCCTTTTTCAGCAGAGGCCCAGGGAGAAAAGCTCCACACAGAAAAATTAACAGATACATTTAGATATTTAGACATGATCAGTATACACACAAATTACAATAGACATGTTTTTACAGTGGTGTGCAGCACATCAACAGTTACATTGGAGAGAACACACAAGAAAATATGAATATAAAAATAAAGGTAATTAATAGATTTGTGGTGTACTGCTGAAATTTGGAACATAGGTAGAATACATACATAGTACACAGGTACAGTACATACATTGTATATTAGCCAGTGTTTGTAAGAGTGAAAACTATTATCAAGTACTCTAGGTTTAGTATGTGTACCTTATCCACTTTCACTAGCCTGGGGAGCAGTCATGGCACTGCCAACTTTGCTTGAGATGTTGCCTAATGAGGTTTTTAAAGGAGGCTTTGGACAATGTGTTTTGTATGCTAGTGGGGAGAGAGTTCCATTTTTTAGCCACTGAACTACTATATAGTGCGTCTCCAAAGCTATTGTAGCTGTTGGTGACTTCTAGTAGTAGTTTGCTTGATGATCCAAGAGGCCTTTTGGCTGCGTAATGTTGTACTAGGTTTTTGAGGGCAGGGCACTTATTGGGGAGGTAATAGATAAAATGACAGAGGCAGAGCAGATTGTAGGTTAGGAGGTTGGGCAGTTCAAGCCAGTGAAGCTGTCTCAAAGCAGCACAGTGATGAATTCTATATGAGCAATTTGCAGCAAAGTGGGCAATTCTGTTATAGCAGGCTTCCATTTTGCTTAGTTCAGTTTTGTTGAGATTAGTCAGAATGGGAGATGTATAAAGTAGGGTGGATAGACGGGAGCGAGCAATGGCTGATCTTGTGTTGTTGGTAAGAAATGGTTTGATACGGTAGAGTGAAACCAGTTTGGCATGTACTTTTTTAATAGTTAAGTTGAGATGACTATCAAATTTTAGGTGGGAGTCTATGGTTATTCCCACTAGCTAGCCTGTGCCACTGGAGTGACTGGAGTAGCATTTGTGGAGTAGACAGTGAATTGACTGTTATCAGTATTTTTGTTAGAACTGGTTATAATCATAAGCTGAGTTTTCTTTGGAATGAGTATAAGTTGGGCTTTGGTAAGGTAGTTTTCAGCATCAGAGAATGCTAGTTGAGTTGTTTGCAGGAGGGTGGGAATGTTTTGTGCAGCACAGATTAAGGTAGTATGATCTGCATAGTGAATGACAGATGGATGCTGTGTGGAGGTATGGAGGTCATTTGTGAAGATTGTGAATAGTAGTGGTCCTAAGATAGAACACTGTGGGACTCCTATAGTTATGGGCAGCTGAGGAGAGAGAGAATTAACCCATTTCACAGCTTTGTACCTGTCAGTTAAGTAGCGTTGGAACCAGGTAAGAGAGGCATTTGATAGATGATATTGGTTTAATTTGTTTAGCAGGATTTGGTGCGAGACTGTGCCAAATGCTTTGGACATATCCAAAAAAAGAGTTGACATCTGCAGGCCTTCGTTTTTTAGATGGTTTACTGTGTCTGTGAAGCAGAGGAGGGCTGTAGTGGTACTATGGGCAGGTCTGAAACCATGTTGAGTAGGTGACAGGATGTTGCTGTCTAGGAGATATTTTAGCACCTGGGTATGGATGCATTTTTCTAGAATTTTGGCCAGGAGGGGAGAGTATAGCAATGGGTCTGTAGTTATTAAGTTCAGTGGCGGTCCCGCCTTTATGTATGGTTGTAACATAGGATATGAATGAATGAAAGAGATTTTCTGTTTGGTGTCTCGGTCATGATCTGGATCCCTTTTCTATGGGGTACTCCTATGGTCCTTTCTAATTTGTGTGATTTGCTCAGTTCTAGTTCAGCCTGTCTGCCTTTGAATCAACCCCTTGCTTCTTTTCAGGCTTAAGTTTCCCTTCCTTGATGCACTGTATCTAGAAGACTGTACTGTTAGTGACTCTTTATTTGTGCTAAAAAGAGTCGCTAAACTATAATCACTCATGGTAGTTCCACTTTTTTTTTTTTTTTTTTTTTTTTACAAAGACAGGGTCTCTCTACATACTAATCATTAATTTATATTCAAAGTGGTCAACAATTTGTATTTGAATTAAATAATTCATCTTTTTTCTTCTTCCCCTCACCATAGAATGGAAGTGAGAGGATTCTTATACCTTAGATTTACACACACAGCTCAGGTATTACCTAGACAAAATAAAAATATCCTGAAATATGAGGAATTGTTTTTTTTTTTTTTCACTCCATGAAATCGGATTGTTTCTAAGCAAACCATCTCCTCCTGGACCTCTAAGGCCAGCTCCTTTTGCTATTCATTTCATGGAAAACAGCTTTCTTCTGTTTGTGATCCTTCTACTAGGGCAGTTGTCTCTTCTGGTGCCTTTTTCAAGGGTTTGGATACTACATCCATTTTGGAAGCTGCTACTTGGTCTTCTGCACACACCTTTAACAAACATTACAAGTTGGATGTCACTTCTAGGGCCAGGGTGAGTTTCCATTCATGGGATTTTGGACAGCTCAACTATTGCTTCCTCCTACCAACCCCTATCCAGTACCTTTTATACTCTCCTGGCTGTAAAGAATATTTCAACAGTGATAAGTAAGGACATAGTACAGCTGTGTAAAATTTTACCATAACAGTAGATGTTCTACTTTTCACTACTGCAGTATACTTTCCCACCTTCCTTCCCCCTTCTTACTCTCTGTTGCCTTCCTTCTGGCCAAGGGGTCTTTCTTACTCTCTTTCTTCTTCCCTTCCTGGATGTGCATGCTTGCTTTCCCTTGGGCTGCTCTGGTTATTCTGTGGCAATTCAGTTCTATGGACTAGACACTCATATGTCACATATGGACCTTATCTCTTGGATGTAGGACACAAGTCTTGTGTAGTGTGCCTGGAAGGTCTAAAGGCTTTGGTATTCAGGGCAGAAACTTGGCAATCCATGGCAGGATATCCCAGTTGAAAGGAATACTGCAAAAGTGAGGAGTAGGAAATCTACTATTATGGTAAGATCTTACATAACTGTACTTTCAATCTTTCTTTTATCTAGGATTACCATGGTCAAAGACCTAGTGTTTTTATTTTTCCTACCTGGCCCCTGGGAGTAATGTAAGGACTCATATTCTGTCTCCATCTGTTGGATAAGCCCCCTTCACCTCCCAATAGCCTAGCCTGACACACATTGGTCTTCAATTCACATTCCCACAAGTGTTGCACAGCCACACCTAATACTTCCCTGTACTCCCATGATGTGTTTTGCCATGTCTTCTATAGCATCATATTAGTAAAGGGTTAATTTGATATGCCTTTGTTTGTCCCCCTTCTCTTTCCCAGTATGATCATCTTTAACAGTGTCCTTCCATATCTCTCTCTATGACATGCTGTACCTTCCATTGCCTCTGATCCTCCCTTATCTCCACTGGTGCTCCCAAATGATCACACTTACTTTCCTCCGCTGCTTCAATTCTGGCTAAGATGGCTTACAGCCGTCAGATTGTTGAATGGCTTGCTCCAGACTGGCACTCTTACCATCACAAAACAGCTTGGTTAGCTTGGTCCTTAATGGTCTCTTTGCATCTTTTTTTTTTTTTTAAACAAGAAACACAAGGCACAGTGGTGCAGCGGTTAACGTTGTCACCTCACAGCAAGAGGTTCTCCGGTTCGATTCTCGGCTGGGGTGCCTTCTGTGTGGAGTTTGCATGTTCTCCCTGTGTTCGCGTGGGTTTCCTCCGGGTACTCCAGTTTCCCCCCATATTCCAAAGACATGCATCTGGAGCGTTTCTCCCCGGGCCTCCGCTGAAAACAGGCTCTGTGGAACCTAGTCGGACATTCCCGGTCAACAAATGTTAAATAAATAAATAAATAAATAAATTTTTATTAAATTATCAATTATGATTTAGGTAATCATATATTTATATAAAAGAAAACAAACCATATTGACAAGATTTTAGTTGCAAACATTATATATCACTTATAATGTATCCAATCACTCAGTCAAACATTACACAGTTCATTCAAATTCTACCTTCTTTCAAACCTCATTCGTCACCAGTATGCATTGTTCCCAGAGTTCCCATTTTTTTCGATGTAATTTTCTCCTACCCTTTTCTAAATATCCCAGTAACAATTGTTTTATCTCTATTACTATATTCACTAGTCCTAGTACAGTTGGTTTAGACTTGGATTTCTATTTTCTAGTAGTTGTGTTTTTTTTTTTTTTGGCAGCCACCATAATTAGACTCAGCATGACCTTACTATGTCTAGGTAATTCTGATTCTGTATCACAGCTCAGAAAAATAATTTCCCTAGATACACCAATTTGCTCACCCAGTATCTCTAATAGAATAGTCTGCAGGGAATCTTTAAAGTCTGCCAACTCGTTACACATCCAGAATGCTTAAAGTCTGCCAACTCATTACACACTCAGAAAACAGGTTCTCAATTACCCCTTTCTTCCCCATCACACCTCCAACATTTAATATTTACCTGAGGAAAAATTCTCTGTAGTATACTTGGAGTATAAAAATATTTATACATTTCCACCCAAATATCCTAAATCTTCTAAATTTTATTGCATAGTTGGGAGACATACACATATCCCGTTGTTTCTTTGTGAACTGCTTATCCAATCTGTCTTCCCAATCCTTTCTACCTCCTCTGATTGATGACATAGTTATCATGCAATATTTTATATGTTCTACTAATTATTCTTTTTTAACAGCAGCTTCTGTTTTAGATAATATTAAAACACTACCAGTGCTGGTCTTTTGTTTAGGACCTCCCTCTTTCTTTCTCTTTGCCTAAACTGATACCAATCCTTGACAGGGAAGGCAATCTCTAACCTGCAATCCAAATCAATTATTGGCAACTTCCCATTCTATTACCTTTCACTCTCTAGTTACTTGCTCCCAATACCTTGGTTCCTTTGCTAGTTTTCTTTTGTTTAGTCACTTCCCACATATCCTTAGCTGCCACAGGGAATCATTTTTAATCCGTACTCCTAAGTACTTCATTTTATCATGTCTCCATAAATACGAATATTTCTGAAACAATTAGTGTGTGGGTATATAATTTACAGTTATTCCTTTTGTTTTAGCTTCCTTAATTTTGTATCCCGGAAAGATGTTAAACTCTCTCAAAATGACCCACAACACTGAAATGTCCTTTTCTGGTTTTACTAGGTATAAAATAATACCTGCAAACTGAGCCAGCATTTCTTGACTACCATTCCAATTCTGCCCTTGAATTTCTGAGCCCCTTATTTTCTTTGCAAATTGTTCTAAACATAAGGCAAATAACAAAGGAGAAAAGGACACCCCTGCCTAGTTCCTCTGCTCACGAAGAAATTATCAGAGAACCCACCCACTTTAATTTTCCTCTCCAATTCCTCATATATCCTCCTAATCAACCTTATAATTTTATCAAGGAAAGCAAATATTTCCATTATCCTGCTCAAAGTCCCAGCTTACTCTGTCACATGCTTTCTCTGCATCAAGACCCAACACCAGCAGTGGCACTTTTTTACATTCTGCTTCCCTCCAGATCACCAATGTTCTGTTAATGTTGTCAAATGTTTGCCTCCCCTCCACAAAATCACACTGCTCCATGTCTATCAATTTTGGCATCACTTTTGCCATTTTCTTAGCCATTATAAATGTAAGCACTTTAGAATCATGCTTTAGTATTGAAATGGGCCTGTATGAAGCAGGATCTGATGGGTCTTTACTCTCCTTAGGTATTACAGCCACTTCCACTTTCTTCCAGGATGTTGGTATTTTTCCTCCTCTTAAAATATTTTTAAAACCTTCCAGATCTTCATCAGTTTTCCCCTCCTAACTTCCAGGAATACCATCTATTTTTGGAGACTTAGGTGTGGATTGGTTATACATCGCCATTTTTATTTCATCTCCTCCTTTTCTAGCCTCATCTACCTCTTACCTTGGCATACTTAATTCTTCCATAAACATTTCCATTTGGTCCTTTTCCTGATTTCCACATTTCTCTGCTTTATACAGACTTTCATAGAATTTCCACAATATTCCTATTATCTCTACAGGAACTCTTATCTTCCTTGTTATAGGCTCTGTAAGCTTGGCAACAGCCCTTTCTACTTTCTGTTGTCTGAGCTGTTGTGACAAAAGGTTTTGTGCTCTACAGTTATCAAAGAATAACAGCAATCTTTCTAAATACATGCATATTATCAAGGTAATTCCTTATTTACTGTATAGCATTCTGCAGTTGCTCCTCTTCTTGTTCTGTGAGCTTCCCCTTGTTCTGCAATGCTTTAACATTTGTCAGTCCCTCTAAATTATTCTTGTTACTTCTTAACCATCTCTCTTTTTCTTTCATTTCCACTCTATTTTTAAACTCCACTTCAATTTTATCCCACTCCCTTGTTATATTTTCAGAAGAAATTTCTATCTTATCTAATAGCTCCTGAATACTTTCCTCTACCCATTCCTTAAATTCCTCTCTTTTCAAAGGTTAGGTGGGAAAGTGCCTGTGTCTCATCTTTATTTCCTTACCCTGTGTTGTTATTTTAGTCATTATTGGTGTATGATTTGAAATAGTTATTGGGTGTGTATCAAAATTTTCAATTAAATCCACATGTTCCTGTGAAATATAAATTCTGTCTAGCCTATATCGGGGGGGGGGGTGTAATGTGTAAATTCACTCCCAGCTCCTAGTACTGAATTCACATCTTCCATGCCAAATATTTTCATAAATTTATTCAAAAATCTAGCCTCAATTTTAATATTTTCCCTTCTGTCCCCCAGATACACCTTTGCTGCAAATCAAATTCAAATCCCCTCCTATAAGTAATATTCTGATTATTTTTCCCAGAATTTTCTTAAGTTCCATTACAGCAGTTTTAGGTGGAATATAAATACATGCCAGTGTAATCCTCCTCCTCCCTTGCCAGTAGCCCCTTAGTACTACAAATCTACCATTATCTTTTTTATCCTCTTGTATCACTATTGGACCTCTTCTTACAACTAATATAAGTACTCTCCTTTTCCTTTGTCCCAGGAATACCTGAATAACCATCCTAAAAACATTTCTTTATAAAATTCTCATGTTCAGTTCTTCCCAAGTGTATCCCCTGTAGCATAGCTATTTGCACTGTACATTTTTAATATAGTTCATTACTCTTTCTGTTGTGTGTTTATCTGTGAAACCATTGACATTTAAAGACATTACAGAAAGTATCACCGTGTTAAAAAGTTATTACTACTACCTTTTATATGTAACAGCTTTTTTGTTAAGTGTCCAGTTCCAGCTTTTGTGTTACATGCCTACACTGTTTGGCAAGTTGATCAGTTGTTTCTTGCCATATCCATTTGAGCCTACCTCACATCTTACAAAACATTTTGTTTTATTGAAAGCCCTCAAGCAAAACAATAAAACACAAAGACACTCTTAAAATGTATTAATGTAATACTAACACAAAACTATGTACATCTTCAAATACTGAAGTTTTAATCTCTTAATAGGAACACATGTCCCAAACTGAAAGCAACACTCACATATCTGGGTCCATGCTAAGACACATGGTACAGCCTTGTGCCTCAACTAAGCACTTTCTGGTGTTGTCTTATCTTCATAGCTCTTCCAGGTAGGAAAACATTGTCTCCATGGAGAAACCAGGGCCAAATGCAGAGTTGCTACTAAGCAAACATTTACTTGCTAAAAAAAAAAGCTTTATAATATTTAATGTTCTTTTTCATTTACTTGCTTTTCCTTAAAACTTGTTCCTAGAAAAAGCTAAGGGCGTTAATCCAGTCATTCCTCTATGCAAGAATAAGAAAAAGTACATCAATGTTTCTTTTGTCATTCCCTTTTGATGACACAGTTCTTTTTTTTACACTTCAGTGCTGATATTTCATATAACTGAACAAGGAGAGAGGGACAGAAGAAGGGAGAAAAACAGGAGCACCTGTTTACACTAGCATCCTACTACTCTTAAAAATAACTGAGAAAACTTTACTTTATAGTATGCAAAGAAAATCACATACTTTAAAAATATTACTGTTAAAAAAACTGTTCTACTTACAGTTAACTTTTTTCCTCCTTTTCCCCTCTCAAGTATTTTTCCAAACATTCACGACATGAAGTCGGACATACACTTGTAGGGGACTTGAAAACATAAAGTAAAAAAATCCAATATTTCCAGAATTTCATGTTCAGTCATGTTTCACAAATATAACTATTGCTTTGTAATCCCACATTTGTCAGCTTCTAAGTTACTGGTTTTATTCCTGTTTATTTTCATCTCCCCAATCCTGTCTCTGCTTCATTTCCAACGTACTTTCAATTCTTCTTGTCAGCTCTTGCCTTTTTTTTTCTCTCAAGCATTTTCTGTTGAAACACTGGAAAATATTTAACTGGCACAGTCTTTCTGTGGTGTTTATTACCAGAAAAACAAGAAGCAGATGTCCTTCTGTTTCACAACTCACTTTTTGTCGGACAGACTTTTGTATTTCCTCCTTAGCATGTACTGCATCAAAAAATTATTTTTCTCTCCAGGAAAGAATATTTTAAAGATAGATAGGTATAGCAATTTGAATCTCATACCTGCTTCTCGACATTTCCTGAATATTGAAAAAAATGTACTCCTCTTCTGCCCGGTGTACAGTAAGTTACTTTCCACAAACACTCCGCTGTCTCACACTTTTAGTACTTTGCCCTTCTGCCACAGTTTTGTCAGAATCAATTCCTCTTGCTGGTAAAATTGCATCTTTACTATTAAAGATATAGGTTGCTTTCCCATAGCCAGGTTTGGTGCACACAAATGGTGTGCCCTTTCAACTAACAACCCCTGTTGTGGAATGCCAGTCCAGTTGCTTATCTATGCTTTCATAAAGTTAATACATTCTTTCCATCCCAGCTTCACTGGTACAGCAGAAAATCTCAGGTTTCCCTACATGCTCTGAACTCTAATTATATATTTTTTTGAAATATCTCTTCTTGAGCAGTCTCATATTCAGCCAGCATTTTCTTCATTTCTACTCTGATTTTGCAGCTTTTATCACCTCAACTGAATATCTGTTTAAAGCTTCTTCCACTTTTTTCCATTTTTTCCAGCCTTTTGGTAATTGAGTTGATATACTCCATCAGTGTTTCATGTATTTTAATCATGTCTGTGTGCAGTTGTCTTATATTTTCCTCTATGTTACTGGAAGTCATGTCTGGAGCTTGCACTGCTTTTTGCTGAACAGCTGCAGTACTCTTTCTAGTCAGTGTTCTTCCTCAGGTTTGTAGCTGATTTTCTTTCAGGTCCTCTGTATTTCTTTTTTTTTTTTTTTGTGGCATCCAGGAAATGCACTTACTAGCCAGTTACTGAAATTTACCCAGAAAAAAGTCTACTGACTTTCTCTTCTGATTTTCTGCTTTCACACTGGGAGAGCTAGAATTAAGCTGTTACTCAATGTGCAGCCATCTTGGAAGTCCTTCCACGTCTTTGCATCCTGAGCTTGCTTATGCCAATTCAGCCCTTAAACTCTTTGAGACTAATCTATCCTGTCATCTGCAGGCGTTGAACCAGTGTCCCTCCCTTATCCTTTAGGATGGTGAAGATAGACACATTACCCTACCTCTTACATCATTTTTTTCTAACTCCAGGCAGCCTTCATCTCCTCCAGGCTTTGTCAGAGTTTAGGAGGTCCCTGTTTCCTCTGCAGGGATTCACACAGACTACTGATGGATATTTCTCATGGGTTTTTGGTACATCTTTCGGCGTGCAAGCTTTTGGTAACAGTGTTGGGTTTATGCTGGTCTCGTGATTCATTTGTGGTTCACTGTTGCATTTAATAATATGATAATTAATGCCATCCCCAGAAAAGGAAATGTTATACAATTTATCTTTAATAGCAACATCACCTAAGGAGCTTATGATAAACCCTAATTTGTTTCTGAATATCAAAAAATATAAAAGCACATTTGCCTTAGAATGATAAAAAAATGCAGCATTAACTCTAACTTCCTTTGTTAAAGAATGAAAACTTTTGAAAACCTATCACAAAAAGTCCATGCTTCTTCCCCTTTGCTCTATTACAGCCTCTTACAGTCAAACTCCTGTGCTTTTACATTTTTATTTAATTTGTTAACCAGGGGTAGAGCACTTGTCACATTGGACTGTTTTCAGACTCAGCCTGGTTATGAGAAAGCAGAAAGAGCCTTTACAGAAAAAGGAAGGCTCTTACCATGAAAAAGGAAAAAGAAATAGCTTTGAAATCCAAGAATAGTCTGCTTGGATACAGCTTATCCCAAGGACCTGGGATGAAAGGAAACAAACAGCTGATCAGATTTCCTACTAGTCTTAGTCTTATCCAAATAAAATCTGAGTTGTCTATGCACATCCAACATGTGCAGCACCCTTCTCACTAACAGACTGTGGAGAGGGGGGAAAAAAGTGGGCAAATGAATAGAATGACTACAGGTAAACTCATTCAGCACCCACCTTGGGCATACAAGAAGGATTATAGTATGCAAGGACACCCTGTCCTTATGAAGCACCAAAAAAGGAGGACAGTCATAAGGGCTTGAAGCTCTGATACCCATCTGGCAGAAGTAGGGGCTAACAAAAGAACAGTCTTCAAAGAGCAATGCTGCAAGGAAGTTGAAGCTGCAGGCTCAAAAGCAGCCAGAGTTCATTTCTCCAAAATAAAATTAAAATACCAGGAAGGAGGAAAAAGCTTCTTGAGAAGTCTAATATGAAGGATGCCTTTAAGGAATTGTTTAGCTTCAAACCTAGAAGCTAAAGGATGAGATAAAGGCAGACAAGCAGAAATAGCTGATAAGTTGCCCTTAACAGAAGAATAAGCCAACCCAGCATTGAGCAATTCTCACAGATGAGAAAGAACCAAAGGAACATCCACAGAAAATGGATACAGGTTACGAGAAAGATGTCACACACAAAACCTCTTCCATTTGGATACATAGGATTTCCTACTACTGTGTTTCCTGGCTTCCTGCAGGACCCTAAGCACATCCTCAGAAAAAAGGAGTCTATGTGTAATCAAAATCCTATCACCCACAGAGTCAGTTGAAGAGTGGACAGGCGGGGATGGATGAGAGATCCCCTGTCTTGCGTGAGTAGGTCCACCCTGTGAGATAACGTGTGATGACTGCACTTGGCTAAATGCAAGAGAGGAAACCACTGCTGTCTTGGCCAAAAGAAAGTCATCAACAAGATTTTGTGGGTGTCATGTAGAATTTTGAACAGGAATTTTGAAATGAGGGTAAGGGGAGGTTTGGGAAAGAATAAAGAAACATCCCCTTCCAAGAAAAAGAGATGATATCCACCTTCCACACCAGAGGACCTGGAACTCTGGCACAAAACAGAGGAAATTGTCTGTTCAGAGAGGAGGCGAATAGATCTATTTTAGGAGTACACCAGTGGTGGACAATGTCCAGAAACACATCCCTATGACGCATCCATTTGTGGGATTGAGTTAAGGACCTGTTTAGAGTGTCTGCTACAATGTTTTGACCTGAGGGAAGGTAAGTTGCCTGAACAGTCACTCGATACTAGACAGCAAGATCACATACCAGGAGTGCCAACTACCAAAGAAGATCAGATCTTGTTCCCTCCTGTTTGCTAAAATACCACATCACTGTAGTGTAGTCTGTAAAAACCTTGAGAGGGCCTAGGGAGAAAAAGAGGATGAAAAGCCTGAAGAACCAGCAGAAGGGCTGTCTTCTCTTTGACACTGATGTGTTTCTTCTGTTGAAGAGAAGACCAACTCCCTGCATCTTTAGGGAGCCAAAAGCTGTTCCCCATCCCATGTCTGAAGCATCTGTGAACAGCTCCTGAGAGGGAAGAGAGGGATGAAAAGGGTGCCCTAGATTAAGAGACAACTGCTGGATCTGCCACTGGAGTTCCTTCTTGAGGCAACAGGAAAAAATGGGAATTGTGGAAATAATGCAAACAGGGGAGGAATGTGGTTTAAAAAAAGGCAGGACTTAAATGAGCTACATGTTTGACTGAAAATGATTACTTAGATTACAAGTTCATAGGTTCATAGGTGTGTACTAGGCTAATGGCCCTGGAGCCCTTACAAACCTATCTCATAGGGTTACCCTGACATCATGCCATCCAACCTTAGTTCCCAGTGCCTCTGTCAAGTAGAGCCACTGGAGTGATCCCTGGGGTGAAATTTCTATTTACCATCCACTCATCAAGGTTTCTCTTAAAGAGTGCCAGTGAGGTGCTCTGTTTGACATGTATGAGAAGTCTATTCCATAGCAAGGGTAGTCTCTGGGTTATGAACCTTCCCCTCCAGCACATTCTTTTGATTGTGGTAATGAGGCTGAGGTCAATGGAGCATGTGGTGCAGAGGGACTGGGATTTCTTTAGATGTAGCATTTCTAACAGAGCTGGATCAAACATGGCTTTGTATGTCAAGCAGAGATCGTCTCTAAGTAGGCGATATGAGACAGAGAACAGTTGGAGGTTTTTTAGTCTGTCCATACAGGACAAGTGTTTAAGGCCTAGGATCCTCTTTGTGAGGTACTTTTGCTGCCTCTCCAGTTGTTGCAGGTGTCTAGTGAGGTACATCCCAAATGGGACATTGTACTCAATGATTGGCCTAATGAGGGAAGAGTAGAGGGAGACAATGACCTCTTTCTTCCTGGATGCAAAACCATTACTAAGATGAGATGTGCCACATAGAAGGATTTTCTGACCACAGTGGCAATGTGGTGGTCAGACAGAGGCTGCTGTCAACCTGTGTTCCCAGATCTCTTATAACACCTTCTGTGTTCAGTGGACTACCATTGATGTGGTAATTCATGGGAACTGGGTTTTTCCCAAAGGGGATGATGACATATTTTTTGGCATTGAGGTTAAGGCCATGGTTCTGACACCAGTCGTTGGTCTCAGTGAGGCCTTTCTGTAGGATATCACATCACTCTGGGAGTTAATAGCTCCCAACTTGCAATCGTGTGTGAACTTTGTCAACCAGAGACCCTTTTTGTTGGCCTGGACTTCAGAGAAGTCGACACCAAACAGGAGAGAAACCAGGACCAAACCCTGTGGGACTCCACTCGTGACTGGTCAGCAGTCTGACTTGGAGTCTGCTACTTTCACACTGTGAGCTCTGTGTGCCAGTTTGCAACCCACCTAGTGATATAGGGGTTGATACCTAGCTTAGTGACTTTTTCTACAATTCATGAATGGGGAATGGTATCAAACACCTTGGCCAGATCAAGGTAGGCTGTATGAACCCCCTTGCCTTCATCCACAGCTCTGGTGACTGACTCAAAGAAGTCGACATAGTTCAGCAGGCATGATCTACACTTCACAAAACCAAACTGTGTGGGATCCAGAGTTTGAAGACTCCCTATATCCTTGTTTATTAGGTCCATGATGATGCGTTCCATAGCTTTGCATATCAGACTCATCAAGCTAATGGGGTGATAGTTCTAAGGGTCTGTAGTCGCTCCTCCTTTGTGGAGAGGGATGACTGTAGCAGTGTGCCATTTGATAGGGACAAAGCCTGAGGTGAGGCTGTGACTGAACAAGGCACACAGGTGAGGTGTCAGCTCACACTGTAGTTCATGTAGAACACAGCCAGGGATATTGTCAGGTCCCATGGAAGCTGTATTCTTGGCCTTGGACAGTGCTGTTTTAACCTGCGCAGCAGTAATACTGGGTGCCTGGCAATCTACTGGTATTGTGATTGGTCCTTTGGGGGGGCAGAGGGGTAAAGTTGGCACTGAATCTGTTCGGTCAGTATATTGGCAATATCTGTTGGCTCGGTATAGGAGGTACCATTGTGCAGTAGCTCAGAGCAAATCTGGGTATTGCCATGGAGATTCTTTACATAACTATAGAAGGCCTTGTAGTTGTCTTTACTATCTGCTGCAATTCTGTTTTCATAGCTAGCTTTAGAGGATTTGATGAGGGATCTCAACTTTTTGTTGAGGCTGATAAGGGAGTTTTTCCAGTCTTGGGACTTCACCTTATTCTGCATCAGTTTCCTCCTTCTGTTGTAGAGTTTGTTTATGGCAGGGGACCACCAGATTGGCTTCATTTTTTTTTGGAGGAGAGTGTCTTGGTTCTACTGGGTATGGCGAGATCCATGCATTTGTGTACGTGTTTGTACAGTGCATTGGTTTATGATTCGGCAGTCATGAAACTACTTTCCATTTGCATGGGTGCTATGAAGTTAGCCACCTCTGTTTTTAGGAGCCCAAAGTGAGCTTTGGAGACATTTTTCATGATGGTTACCTTTGCGGGGGGTGGGGTGGGAGGGATGTGGATTTCCAGGGTGATTAGTTTGTGGTCGGATCTAACCAGAGAGGAGTTAACTATTGGTGCAGAGCAACAGTCGCCCATGTTAGTAATGACCAGGGCAAGGATGTTGCTACCTCTAGTGGGGGTAAGAACGAGATGGTCCAGGGCATTTGAATTAATGAATTCTAGGAAACGTTGGGCAAGTGTATTGGTACATGAGTAGTTTTCCCAATTAATGGACAGGTAGTTGAAGTCACCCAATATGAGAGTGTTAGGCTGGACCCTAATATTCTCCAATGTGCTTAGGAACATGGAGTGTGAGTCTTGGGACATTGTTAGGGACCTATAGCAGGCTACGATCTGAATTACTGTCTTACCCAATGTTAGCTGCACCTGAAGTATCTCTGATGCATTATGTTGGGCTACCACTCTGGAGGTGTGCTCATCCTTTATGAATATGGAACCCCCCCCCCCCTTTGGAGCTTTGGTCCAAGTTCTAGGCCTGAAAGGTGTGGAATGAGTTATAGCCTGGTGGTGCAGGGGTACTTTCTGCTGCCTTAAACTAGGTTACTGTTACAGCACAAATGTCGATGTTCTCCATTTTAAGGAGTGCTTTGAGCAAGTCCATTTTCAGATTTAGACTTCTAGCACTGAGCAGCATGACCCTCAGATTGCATTTGTTTGTAGCTGTTATGTGGCATTTTGGTCTTTGGAACACCGCCTAAAAAGGCACTACAGGGGTGATAATAGCCTTGGCCAGTATCCGGAAGCCCAGGGGTGACAGATGCAGGCCATCTCTGGCAAAGCATCGAGGTCGGTTAATCATCCCAGGCAGATAGATACTGGATCCCCTTAGAATGACACCAGAAATTTAGCCAATTGTTGAAACTGATTATTTTCTCCTTGTATTGTGATATCATTCTGGGTGATGGTAGGATGCTGCTCAGGGCTATGCTCATACCTGCCTGGGATACATAATCCGAGAGCTCCTCCATGTCTTTTTTCATGTAGTCCAGGGAAGTACATCTCAGGTCATTCACAACAACATGTACAATAACAGAGTGCGTGCGTTATGTGGTAGATACTGGCACCTGACAGGCAGCTGACTGTTACTTTCTCCTTATTCAACCTAGTGAGTGGGACATCAGTGTGCTTCACTATCGAATCACCTCTGACTAGTGTGTTGGGCATGCTGTTCTGCCTTAGAGGCTTTGGTTGAGTGGCACACTGTTTAGGAGAGTTATGTGTCTCATGATTATTTGTTTTGGGTTGTGGTGATCGAGTGCGTTTCTGCCTTGGAGTTCTCTGATGTTTGGATAGTTTTTATTGAGAGCCTCCACAAAGGTGGGTGTGTGGTTTGTGTTTTTATGTAAAGGCAGTGCTATGTGTGTTCTGGACGACTATGTGTTCCATGTGGTGTGGTGCAAGTGTTGACCTTCTCCTCTTGACCAGCTATTCCAGTCTTGGCTAGAGTGCATGGCTTCCAGTTTGGATATACAAGTGCATCTCTCACAAGTCTGAGTGTTGGGAGGTAAGAGGAGAGGGTTGTCGGTGTACATGAGGCAGTTGCTACATTGCCTCAGGATGCCCAAGTTCACCAGGTTAATAGGAGAAAGCACAGGGAACTGACCTTTAGACATGCCTGGATGGGTGGGTATTAATAATAAGTACTGGAGCTGTTTCCTTGTAGAACATTTAGTGCTGGGAGCACTTTTGTGTGCTACAATAATTGCTACAAGAAGTCTGGTAATGTGCTACACTGAAAAGCTAGTAAAAGTGCAGGAGAAGAGAGAACTAGCAAGTCTAAGGGAAAAACTGAAAAGCAGACTTTGGCACCACTCAGAAGCTACAAACAGTCCTGGATACAGCAAATCTGTATCTGGACTAGACAAGTTACAGGAAAGGCGGGAAACAAGTGCAAATGCGGGCTTTTAAACCAGAAAGTTGAAAGAGATGGAAAAACTGCCCAAACTGACAAACTACAATTTTTGGGCCAGAAATCACTCCT
This sequence comes from Protopterus annectens, assembly GCF_019279795.1. Classification (NCBI taxonomy): domain Eukaryota; kingdom Metazoa; phylum Chordata; order Ceratodontiformes; family Protopteridae; genus Protopterus; species Protopterus annectens. The sequence continues at coordinate 444,723,592 of NC_056748.1, read as the reverse complement.
TTTGTGGCAGATAGGCTACCTAGTGCTTACCACTCCAACTGATAAGCTAGAAGGCTTCCTTCCAACACAGACAGGCTTGGGGGCTGAGAAGCTTACATACAGTCCTGGATACAGCAAATCTGTATCTGGGCTAGTCTAGTTACAGGAAAAGTGCAAATGCAGGCTTTTGGACCAGGAAGTTGAAAGACATGGAAAAACTGCCCAAACGGCCAATAAACTACAATTTCTGGGCCAGAAACCACTCCACTTGTGGTAGACAAGCTACCTAGTGCTTACCACTCCCACTGACAAGCTAGAAGGCTTCCCTCTGACACAGAAAGGCTTGAGGAGCTCAGAAGCTTACAAACAGTCCTGGATACAGCAAATCTATATCTGGACTAGACTAGTCACAGGAAAGGTGGGAAACAAATGCAAATGCGGCCTTTTAAACCAGAAGTTGAAAGAGATGGAATACAACTGCCCATCAGCCAATAAACTACAATTTCTAGGCCAGAAACCACTCCTCTCATGGTTGGTAGGCTACCTGGTGCTTACCACTCCCACTGATGAGCTAGAAGGCTTCCCTCTGACACAGAAAGGCTTGGGGGGCACAGAAGTTTACAAACAGTCCTGGATACAGCAAATCTGTATCTAGACTAGACTAAGTTAGAGGAAAGGCTGGAAACAAGCTTAGAATTTTTTTTTTACCCTAGAACAGCACTAAAAACAATTCAAGTGCAATGCAAGCTAGCACACTTGAGTATGTAGCAATACTAAGGCAAATAAAGTTTAAATAAATGCAATTTATTCAAAATGTATTCTGAGATTAATTTAATTTTTGTTTTATTCAACTCTGAACAGTTAAAAAGTGCTAAAAATATACATCTGATGTTGTAAATCTTTATTCATTCCTTACTATTAGAACTTCAGTTCCATCCTCAAAACCGACACGGCCATTGCCAAGCTCGCACCAGTCAAAAACTCTCAGCTAAGACATACCCATAATACCTCTCTCATAGTCGCTTCAGATCTCGTTTGCCACATTCCTCATCAGACATGCCAAGCCTTCTCTCAAGCTAAGTGTAGTGTTTTTTGTGATTAATCAATATAGTTACCTTCCTCTAGTCAGTTTTCCCTTAAGATTATCTCTTCACCTTTAAACTTATATACTTTCTTACTAAAACCTACACTCTGCCTTCGGTAGTTCTTTTCATACCATCGTTGGTACTGTCCCTCTCCCCTACCTTTGCTAGGCCCTTTCCCTACCACTTTGTGGTATATCTTAGTACCATTGTTGGTACTCCTCTTTTCCATCTGTTTAAAAAAAAAAACAAAAAAAAAAAAAAAAAACCTCTTCCTCTATAACCTTGCATTTGTTTTTTGGTTGGTTAAATTGATTTTAGGACTATAGTGTTTGTGTAGTTTCTGTGATGTCTGATAAAGTAAAACTCGGATTTAAACAGTGTGATAAGTGTGGGAGTAAGATGCCCAACTCAGACGGCCACGCCCAGTGTGTTTATTGTTTGGCCATTGACCACATCAATGTATCTTGTGATATTTGTTCTAGTTTCAGCAACAGTTCATTGGCTGAACATAAAAACAAACTTATTCTGAAGGGTATGCTGAAAACATCCTTCTTGGAGGATCTTCCTGGGATGGAGGTCTCACGACCTCTTAAGCATAAGGATGTGAAAAAACAAAGAGAAATGGAGTCGCTCAATTCCTACATCTCCATCCTCCTTGGAAATGAGTCAACATCGGGCTTCCCTTCGCCGTTGGCACAGACTACTTCGGCACCAGGCTCCATGTGTTCTCCCTCAGTGCCGCCCTTAATTCTGACTCCAACCACTGTACCAGCTTCGGCAACATCTCCCTCGGTGCTGACCTTGGTTTTGACATAGGCTCTGACTACTGCACCTGCACCATCCCCAGCCACGGTGCTGATGTCTTATACGGCTCCACTGATACTGACACCATCGGTTCCGAAGGTTGAGCACATTCCCAGAACCAGATATTCTCTCTCTTGGGACCCCTTTTTGGGACACCTGTTTAGCCCATTTTTTGAGATACCGGAATCTCCATTGGCAGCTTCCTTCAGATCCACCAGGAGTCTTTCAGAACATATAGTGAGCGTTGTGGACCAGCATTTGGTAGCTAGAGGATTACCCAACCCTGCTATATCTTCCTTCCCTCTTGGAATGGAAGCTCTCACAGCATATTCTCCTGTATATCCTCCTCCGGCCTCCTCCCAGGTCCTGGAGACTTCGGTACCAATGGCCATCCCAGTGCATTCTGTCGCAGCTCCGACAGTGGATGCTTCCCTGTTGGCACCAGTTACTCTTGGTGCAACAGCTCTGTTGGAAATGGTGCACTCTCGGAGCAGTGATTGGGCCATCGGCACCAGGGCTCCTAGTTCAGTGCCTGTTTTTTTTGGTGCCGACATCTACAGCCACAGCTCTCCCACCAGCTACCAGTCCTCTCGGATCTCCTCACCTGGATGCAGGCTCCTCAGGGCAGGGTGTGACCCCGGGTTCCGAGGTTGTCCTTCTCTGTTCAAGGTTCCCATCCCTCTTTGGGTGGGCCAGCTTTCCAGGTGATGGAGAGGGTCCTTGCCTCAAAAGGCTCGCAGTTAGCACCACTGGCATCAACACAAGAACCCCCCTCTAGCATGCAGCTGTCCCAAACCCCTACTCTGGGATCCCAAGCACGGGAGCCGCAAGACAGTTCCTTGAAGGGAACCCTTTCTCCGGAATCCTCCTCAGAAGATCCCACTGAGGAGCCACCTGGAAGAAACTTTGCAAGAGGAAGTATCTTGATTCCCCTAAAGAATCCATCACTGAAGACACTAATCTCTGCTGGAAGAAGTCTCATTTGGAGACATTCTTGAGCTCCTCAAGCAGAGGGAAGACTGGAAGCCCTCCAACCCTTCTTCGGAGGAATCAGTCTTCTTGCATGCCTTCTGTGATCGGCCATCTACTTCTTGGGTGACCCCACCTGCAGATGAGCTTATTAAACTTATTGTGCAGCATGCCTGGAAGGCCCTGGACAACACAGAACCTGTCCCCCGGGGGACAGATAAAATTTTATCCACCCCTGAAGACCAGCCCAACTGGTCCAAGCAACTGGTAGTTGATTCCATGGTTGTGGCGGCAGCCACCAAGAGGGAACTGGCAGAAGATAGTTCCACTGCTCCTCCCCCAAACAGGAGGTCTTGAGCTATGGACAGACTGGGGAAGTGGGCCTATGCTTCAGCGACCATTGCTATTGGGTCGCTGAATTATCTGGCACACTTTACTCACCTCCAAAGAGACCTAATCTCAGAAATGTCTGCCTCTTGGGCAGGGGTACTGCCTGAGGAGGTGCGTGATACTGTTGCTTCTCAACTAGCTACCCTGGAATCCATCTTGAACTCCTCAATGCGCTTTATCTCTCGAGCAGCCTCATCAGGCATCGTCATGAGATGGCATGCTTGGATGCATTTGTGTGACTTCATGGACCCCTTTAAATCTTCCTTTTTCAATGCGCCTGTTGACAAATCTTCCCTTTTTGGTCCCAAAGTAAGTAACTGACACACTATCACTTAGTGAGAAGGACAGAAATACCTTGTCTGCTGTGGGCATACATTTTTCCACTCCCCCCAGAGATCCTACTCCAGGAACCAGAGGGGAGGAAAATTGAGGTTCAAGAAGTCCCAAGGTTCTTTTTGTGACACTCGTGATGAGCAATCCCCCAGGGCAGAGGGGGCAACTCATCCAAAAAACGCCCCTTTCAAGGCAGAGGGGGTCCATGCAACCAGGGTGCCAGAGATTCCTTCTCCAGTCAACCCTTCCAGCGCTCCTGAACAGCGGCCTGATTACTTTCTTCTGGAAGCAGTCGGGGGTCGATTTTCCTTGCACCTACAGGCCTGGCAACTCATAACAATGGATGCATAGGTGCAGAGAATAATATCCAAAGGCGATCATATCCCATTCAATCTTACTCCCAGACCCGTAAAATGAATCCCCGATGTCCCACCCAATCAGAGGGAGGCTGCAGCCTTAGAAATCAAAAAGCTGCTAAGAAAAAAGAGTCACCAGCCAGTCCCACCAGACCAGAGAGGATCCGGGTTTTACTTGAGGTTCTTTTTAATGCCAAAAAAGACAGGGGACTGGAGACCAATCCTGATTCTCAGCTTACTAAATAAATTCATAAAACCTCAAAAAGTCTAGATGGTCATGATACAGTCTATCCTCCCCTTTCTGAGGAAAGACAACTGGATGTGTTCTATAGACCTCCAGAACACGTATTACTACATAAAGATGGACAAATGCTCACGGAGATTTCTCCACTTCCATCTGGGAGCCAGTCACTGTCAGTTCAGGGTACTGCCCTTTGGTATCTCAACAGTCCCCAAAGTGTTCACCAAATGTATGGCAGTTGCTGTAGTGCATCTCCGACTACAAGGATTCCAAGTGTTTCCATATTTAGATGATTGGCTCCTTACCGCCACGACCAGGAATCTTCTCATTCTCAGTCTCTCTTACACTCAAGGCCTTGCTCTTCACCTAGGTATCATGATCAACATGGACAAATCACAAATGTCTCCAACAAGTGCATTGGAATTCATTGGAGCAATCTTTGACACAACGTCCTGTCAAGCTTCCCTTCCTCCTCACAGGCTCAAAAATAAAGCAGATTCAAGTTCTCCTTCCAGAGACATTTGTACCAGCACACCTTCTATTACAGCTATTGGGATCTATGGCAGCAACCATTACCTTAGTTCCACTGGCAAGGCTGCACATGAGACTAGTACAGTAGCATCACTCATCACAATGGTCAATCTTATCCCACCCACTCGACCACATGATATGCCTTACAAACCTTTGCAAGAAAGAAATGCTTTGGTGGATGAAGCCAAAATCAAATATTTGGCGTCGACCATTCTGCCTCCCCCAGCCCAGGTCCACGGTGACCACGGACGCTTCCCTGTTAGGGTGGGGGGGCATTTCCAGGGAAAGACAGTCCAAGGCACCTGGTACCCCATGGAGGTCAATTTGCACATAAATGCCCTGGACTTGAGGGTAGTTCTCTTAGGGTGCAAGCGTTCCACACATCCCTTCCTTCCAGGACCATTGCAATTCAGTCAGACAACATGTCAGTCTGGTACATCAACCAACAAGGAGGGACCAGGTCTTACCCCCTGTGTCAGGAGGCCATGAGAATTTGGCACCGGGCACTGGCTTCCAAATGCTTTCTCAAAGCAGCGCACATTCCTGTAAGTTCCAATCTCATTGCGGATAATCTGAGCAGGAATATTTTGATGCCTCACGAGTGGTCCCTCAGTCCTATAAGCAGATCAGATCTTCCACCGTTGGGGCAGGCATTGCTGCAACCTATTTGTTTCTCCACTAAACAACAAATGCAGAAGTTATTTTGCCCTGATCCCCCCTCAGAGGGAGTCACCGAGGAATGCTCTGATGCACGATTGGCCCCCAGGTCTGCTGAATGCCTTTCCCCCATTTCCTCTCATCCTGAAATTCCTCCAGAAAGCCCAAAGGTTGAGAAGCAGAGAGATCCTCATTGCTCCTGTCAAGTCTGGTTCCCTTTCCTATGGCCTCACCTGAGTCACAGCCCGTGGATCCTGGATCAATCCCAAGGTCTGCTGTCTCATCCTCAGAGACTGATTCACCGCAATCTCCACAACCTCAAGCTCACAGCTTGGTTTCTCCACTTCTGATGATTGCCAGGCTACCTGATATTTTATCTCCTGTTCGCGAGATTCTTCTGGCTTCAAACCCTCTACCAGGAAAATGTATTCTACTAAGTGGACTAGGTTCTATAGATGGGCTAAACAACAAAACATAGACACCTTTTCCATGCCTATTCAGAAGATCCTACAATATCTCACTACCATACTGCACGCAGGAGCTTCAGCATAGATGATTATGGTACATTTAGCCACTATTGCAAATTTTCACAATGGAATCAACAATTCATCTGTTATGTAACACCGACTGTGCAAAACCTTCATGAATACTTCATACTATACCTCCTGTCAAGCCTCCTATAGAGTGTCTTGGGACTTGACATTGGTGCTTCAGTCATTAACAAGTTCCCCTTTCAAGTCTTCTAACTCATGTGATTTGAAATTTTTGCCTTGGAAAACTCTACTTCTAGTAGCCCTTACCTCAGCAAGAAGAGTATCTGAGTCTTGAGTGTCAGGAGACCTTACCCTTGATTTTTCATAGGGAAAGCGTGTCCCTACGTACTGACCCCTCCTTTTTGCCCAAGATCATTTCTGGGTTTTCCATTAATCAATCTACTGACCTACCGGTTTTCTTCCCTCATCATTCAAATAGAGGGGAATACGTTCTGCATACCCTCGATGTTCACAAGCAACATCGTTTCTACTTGGACAAAACTAAATCTTTCAGAAAAATGGATCAATTGATTGTGGCCTTTGCAGGACCCAGACTGGGTAAACCTGTCTCCAAAATGACTATCTGTTTGGCTCAGAAATGCCATTACTTTCATCTACCATCAGAACAAAGTGTCTTTACCTTCAAGAATAAAGGCTCACTCTACTAGATCGATGGCTACTTCAGTGGCCTTTCATTCCAGAGCCTCTATGGATGATATCTGCGCAGCAGCCACTTGGGCAAGACCTCATACCTTTATCATTCACTACAAACTGGATTTGGCTTCCACGGGAAGAGCATCTTTTGGTTCTATGGTGCTCAGGAATGTCCTTCCTTACGGCCACCTAGGACTCCAGTAGCTGGGGACTCGGTCCTAACAGTAAGGAATGAATAAAGATTTAGAACATCAGATAAAGAATTTTTGTCTTACCATAACTTTCCATCTATGTTGTAGAGGTTTATTCATTCATTACTTCCTGACCTCTTTCCCCCTGCCTGGACTCCTGGTGGACTTTAGGAATTCCTTATTAGTTAAGGTATTTGCTCAGACAGAGCTTCCTACTGTCACTTTTATTACTTCTATACTATAATGGCAGGCAAACTCGATCTGAAGAGACTATGAGAGGGGCATTATGGGTAGGTCTTAGCTGTGAGTTATTGGCTGGAGCGAGCTTGGTAATGGTAGTGTCGGTTCCGAGGATTGGGACTAAAGTCCTAACAGTAATGAAAGAATAAAGATCTACAACACAGATGGAATGTTATGGTAAGACATAACTTCTTTTTATCAGCTGAGAAGCACACTCCGTCAGAACACAAGGAGATTCCAGCAAAGACAGAGGATAATTCAAGGTTAAGAACCAAAGTGGATTGGCCTTCTCAAATGTTCTCTCTGTATTTGGTAGAATGAGTTAATGACAAAAGACGGGGACAGAGCTGGGATACAGCTGAACAGATTAGACTGGTACGAGTGTCTGAAATCAAAATATGATCTTACTGTACTTGGCTGAGTGAGCAAATGAGATGGACCCAGGAGGTGTGTTCAAACACAGATTTAGAAGAGGGGCAAGCAATTCCAAAGCCACCAAGATTAACACCAAAACAAGAATAGGGAGGGTGGGAAACTAACTGCAGAGAGACAGACAGACCACAATATTCAGTGAAACAATTAAACAGAAAAATAAAATACAGCACTATCTTTAAAACTGCAAGTTTGTACTTCCGCTTCTAATACAGCTGATTGTAGCCAGCCAAACCACTCAGATATTACACAGAAAATAAATTCCCAGCTAAATGGCCAACACTTAAAGCACAGAGAAACCCTCTGGGCTAAGAGTTAAAAAGTGAATAACAAGTGATTAACAGCAATAACACCCTCTAATGGCAGAGAGGCAGACAGACTACAGTATTCAGTAAAACAATTAAATAAACACAAAAATAAAATCAAGTACTATATTTAAAACTGCAACTTTGTACTTAGTGCCAGCTTCTAATACAGTTTACTGTAGCCAGCCAAACCACTCAGATATTGGGCAGAAAATAAATTCCCAGCTATGTGGTTTACACTTCAAGCACAGGGAAACCCTGTAGGCTAAGAGTTAAATATTGAATAATAAAGAACTGAGAACAGCAATAACTCCCTCTAACTCCAGAGAGACAAGCAGACCACAATATTCAATGAAACAATTAAATAAACATAAAAATAAAATACAGTACTATCTTTAAAACTATAAGCTTGTACTTAGCTTCACCTTCTAATACCGTTGATTGTAGCTAGCCAAACAACTCAGATATTGGGCAGAAAATAAATTCCCAGCTATGCGGCTAACACTTAAAGCACAGAGAAACCCTTTAGGCTAAGAGTTAAATACCAAATAACAAAGAAGTGAGAACAGCAATAACCCCCTCTAACAGTAGTGAGACAGATAACTAAGTAAAAATTAATTAAATAAACACAAAAAAAAACAAAACTAAAGTATAAACTGCAAGTTTTACTTTACGCCAGCTTCTACTAGCTTCTACACAGTTTGTAGCCAGCCACTCAAACAACCACCAAACAAAAAAAAAATAAATTTCTATGTGGCTGGCTAACACTTAAACAGAGAGACCCTCTAGCTAGGCCAATTATTAAAAACAACACAAGAGTGAGAGAATAGCAATAACCCTCTCTAACTGCAGAGAGATAGGCAGACCATGTGAACAATTAAAAATAAACAAAAAACTAAAATACAAACTATATCTTAAAACTGCAAGTTTTTTTTTTTACTTTCTTCATTCTAATACAGTTGATTGTAGCCAGCAAAACCAAACACATTGACCAAAAATAAATTTCTTCCAGGCTGTGGCTAACACTTAAAGCACAGAGAAACCCTCTATAGGCCAAGAGTTAAATATCAACAAACAGTGAAGTGAGAGAATAAATCTCCTCTAACTGCAGAGAGATAGGCAGACCACAATATTCAGTGAAACAATTGAATAAACATAAAAAATAAAATACAGTACTATCTTTAAAACTGCAAGCTTGTAATTAACTTCAGCTTCTAATGCCATTGATTGTAGCCAGCCAAACAACTCAGATATTGAGCAGAAAATAAATTCCCAGCTTTGTGGCTAACATTTAAAGCACAGAGAAACCCTCTAGGCTAAGAGTTAAATATCGAATAACAAAAACGTGAGAACAGCAATAACCCCCTCTTACTGCAGAGAGACAGGCAGACCACAATATTAAGTGAAGCAAATAAACATAAAAATAAAATACAGTACTATCTTTAAAACTTCAAGTTTGTACTTGACTTCAACTTCTAATATTGTTGATTGTAGCCAGCCAAACCACTCGGATATTGAGCAGAAAAAAAATTCCCAGCTATGCGGCTAACACTTAAAGCACAGAGAAACCCTTTAGGCTAAGAGTTAAATATCAAATAATAAAGAAGTGAGAAGAGCAATAACCCCCTCTAACTGCAGTGTGACAGAGACCACAATATTCAATGAAACAATTAAACATAAAAATAAAATACAATGATATCTTTCAAACTGCAAGCTTGTACTTAACTTCAGCTTCTAATACAGTCAATATAGACAGCCAAACCACTCAGATATTGAGCAGAAAATAAATTTCCAGCTATGTGGGTAACAAAGCACACAGAAACCATCTAGACTAAGAGTTACATATCGAATAACAAAACAGTAAGAACAGCAATAACCCTCTCTAACTGCAGAGAGACAGACAGACAACAATGTTCAGTGAAACAATTAAATACACACAAACAAAATACAGTACTATTTTTAAAACTGCAAGCTTGTACTTAACTTCAATTTCTAATACAGTTGATTGCAGCCAGCCAAAGCACTCGGGTACTGAGCAGAAAATAAATTCCCAGCTAAGTGGCTATCACATAAAGCACAGAGAAACCCTAGGCTAAAAGTTAAATATCGAATGACAAAGAAGTGAGAACAGCAATAACCCCCTCTAACTGCAGGGAGGCAGACAGACCACAATATTCAGTGAAACAATTACATAAATAGAAAAATAAAATACAGTACTATCTTCAAAACTGCAAGTCTGTACTTAACTTCAGCTTCTAATACAGTCGATTGTAGCAAGCCAAACCACTCAGATATTGAGCAGAAAATAAATTCCCAGCTATGTGGCTAACACTTAAAGCACAGAAAAACCCTCTAAGCTAAGAGTTAAATATTGAATAACAAATAAGTGGGAATAGCAATAATCCCCTCTAACTGCAGAGAAACAGATAGACCACAATACTCTGTGAAACAATTAAACAGAAAAATAAAATACAGTACTATGTTTAAAACTGCAAGTTTGTGCTAGACTTCAGTTTCTAATACACTTGATTGGAGCCAGCCAGAGCACTCAGATATTGAGCAGAAAATACATTCCCAGCTATTTGGCTAACACTTAAAGCACAGAAAAACCCTCTAAGCTAGGAGTTAAATATCTAATAACAAAGAAGTGAGAACAGCAATAACCCCCTCTAACTGCAAAGAGACAAATGACAATATTCAGTGAAACAATTAAATAAACAGCAAAATAAAACACAGTACTATCTTTAAAATTGCAAGTTTGTACTTAACTTCAGTTTCTAATACAGTTGATTGTAGCCAGCCAAACCACTCGGGTATTGAGCAGAAAATAAATTCCCAGCTATGTGGCTAACACTTAAAGCACAGAGCAGCTTTCTAGGCTAAGAGGTAAACATCAAATGACAAAAAAGTGAGAATAACCATAACACCCTTTAACTGCTGAGAGACAGGCAGACCATAATATTCAGTGAAACAATTAAACAGAAAAATAAAATACAGTACTGTCTTTAAAACTCCAAGTGTGTACTTAAATTCAGCTTCTAATACAGTTGATTGTAGCCAGCCAAACTACTCAACTACTGAGCAGAAAATAAATTCCCACCTATGTGGCTAACACTTAAACCACAGAGAAACCCTCTAGGCTAAGAGTTAAATATCGAATAACAAAAAAGTGAGAACAGCAATAACCCCCACTAACTGCAGAGAGGCAGACAGATCACAATATTCAGTGAAACAATTACATAAATAGAAAAATAAAATACAGTACTATCTTCAAAACTGCAAGTCTGTACTTAACTTCAGCTTCTAATACAGTTGATTGTAGCCAGCCAAACCACACAGATATTGAGCAGAAAACAAATTCCCAGCTATGGACCTAACACAAAGCACAGAGAAACCCTTTAGGCTAAGAGCTAAATACCAAATAACAAAGTGAGAACAGCAATAACCCCTCTAACTGCAGAGACACAGACAGACCACAATATTCAGTGAAACAAATAAACATAAAAATAAAATACAGTTCTAACTTTAAAACTTCAAGTTTGTACTTAATTTCAACTTCTAATACAGTTGATTATAGCCAGCCAAACCACTAAGATATTGAGCAGAAAATAAATTCCCAGCTATGTGGCTAACACTTAAAGCACAGAGAAACCCTTTAGGCTAAGAGTTAAATACCAAATAACAAAGAAGTGAGATCAGCAATAACCCCCTCTGACTACAGAGAGACAGGCAGACCATAATATTCAGTGAAACAATAAAATAAACAGAAAAATAAAATACACTAGTATCTTTAAAACCGCAAGTTTGCACATAATGTCAGCTTCTAATACAATTAATTGTAGCCAGCCAAACCACTCAGATATTGAACAGAAAATAAATTCCCAGCTATGTGGCTAACACTTCAAACACAGAGCAACCCTCCAGGCAAAGAGTTAAATATCAAATGACAAAAAAGTGAGAATAACCATAACCCCCTTTAACTGCTGAGAGACAGGCAGACCACAATATTCAGTGAAACAATTAGACAGAAAAATACAATACAGTACTATATTTAAAACTGCAAGTTTGTACTTAGCTTCAGTTTCTAATACAGTTGATTGCAGCCAGCCAAACCACTCAGATATTGAGCAGAAAATACATTTCCAGTTATGTGGCTAACAAATAAAGCACAGAGAAAGCCTCTAGGCTAAGAGTTAAATATTGAATAACAAAGAAGTGAGGACAGCAATAACCCCTCTAAATGCAGAGAGACAGACCACAATATTCAGTGAAACAATTAAATAAACAGAAAAATTAAATACAGTACTATCTTTAAAACTCCAAGTGTGTACTTAAATTCAGCTTCTAATACAATTGATTGTAGCCAGCCAAACCAGTCAACTATTGAGCAGAAAATAAATTCCCACCTATGTGGCTAACACTTAAACCACAGAGAAACCCTCTAGGCTAAGAGTTAAATATCTAATAACAAAGAAGTGAGAACATCAATAACCCCCTCTAACTGCAGAGAGACAAATGACAATATTCAGTGAAACAATTAAATAAACAGCAAAATAAAACACAGTACTATCTTTAAAATTGCAAGTTTGTACTTAACTTCAGCTTCTAATACAGTTGATTGTAGCCAGCCAAACCACTCGGGTATTGAGCAGAAAATAAATTCCCAGCTATGTGGCTAACACTTAAAGCACAGAGCAGCCCTGTAGGCTAAGAGGTAAACATCAAACAACAAAGAAGTGAGAACAGCAATAACCCTGTCTAACTGCAGAGAGAGAGAGAGAGAGACAGATGACAGTATTACGTGAAAAAATTAAATAGAAAAATAAAATACAGTAATAGCTTTATAACTTCAAGTTTGCACTTAACTTCACCTTCTAATACAGTTGATTGTAGCCAGCCAAACCACACAGATATTGAGCAGAAAACAAATTCCCAGCTATGGGCCTAACACTTAAAGCACAGAGAAACCCTTTAGGCTAAGAGTTAAATACCAAATAACAAAGTGAGAACAGCAATAACCCCTCTAACTGCAGAGACACAGACAGACCACAATATTCAGTGAAACAAATAAACATAAAAATAAAATACAGTTCTAACTTTAAAACTTCAAGTTTGTACTTAACTTCAACTTTTAATACAGTTGATTATAGCCAGCCAAACCACTAAGATATTGAGCAGAAAATAAATTCCCAGCTATGCGGCTAACACTTAAAGCACAGAGAAACCCTTTAGGCTAAGAGTTAAATACCAAATAACAAAGAAGTGAGATCAGCAATAACCCCCTCTGACTGCAGAGAGACAGGCAGACCATAATATTCAGTGAAATAATAAAATAAACAGAAAAATAAAATACACTAGTATCTTTAAAACCGCAAGTTTGCACATAATGTCAGCTTCTAATACAATTAATTGTAGCCAGCCAAACCACTCGGATATTGAGCAGAAAATAAATTCCCAGCTATGTGGCTAACACTTCAAACACAGAGAAACCCTCCAGGCAAAGAGTTAAATATCAAATGACAAAAAAGTGAGCATAACCATAACCCCCTTTAACTGCTGAGAGACAGGCAGACCACAATATTCAGTGAAACAATTAAACAGAAAAATACAATACAGTACTATATTTAAAACTGCAAGTTTGTACTTAGCTTCAGTTTCTAATACAGTTGATTGCAGCCAGCCAAACCACTCAGATATTGAGCAGAAAATACATTTCCAGTTATGTGGCTAACAAATAAAGCACAGAGAAAGCCTCCAGGCTAAGAGTTAAATATTGAATAACAAAGAAGTGAGGACAGCAATAACCCCCTCTAAATGCAGAGAGACAGACCACAATATTCAGTGAAACAATTAAATAAACAGAAAAATAAAATACAGTACTATCTTTAAAACTCCAAGTGTGTACTTAAATTCAGCTTCTAATACAATTGATTGTAGCCAGCCAAACCACTCAACTATTGAGCAGAAAATAAATTCCCACCTATGTGGCTAACACTTAAACCACAGAGAAACCCTCTAGGCTAAGAGTTAAATATTGAATAACAAAAAAGTGAGAACAGCAATAGCCCCCTCTAACTGCAGAGAGACGGACAGACCACAATATTCAGTGAAACAATTAATTAAACACAAAAATAAAATACAGTACTATCTTTAAAACTGCAAGTTTGTACTTGGCTTCAGCTGCTAATACAGTTGCATGTAGCCAGCCAAACCACTCAGATATTGAGCAGAAAATACATTCCCAGCTATGTGGCTAACACTTAAAGGACAGAGAAACCCTCGAGGCTAAGAGTTAAATGTCGAATGACAAGGAAGTGAGAACAATAACCCTCTCTAACAGTAAACAGACCATCAGACCACAATATTCAGTGAAACAATTAAATAAACAGAAAAATAAAATACAGAAATATCTCTAAAACTGCAAGCTGGTACTTAACTTCAGCTTCTAATTCAGTTGATTATAGCCAGCAAAACCACTCAGATATTTTATAGAAAATATATTCCCAGCTACGTGGCTAACACTTAAAACAAAGAAAAAGCCTCTAGGCTAAGAGCTAAATATCAGATAAAGAAGTGAGAACAGAAATAACCCCCTCTAACTGCAGACAGACAGACCACAATATTCCGTGAAACAATTAAATAACCAGAAAAATAAAATACAGTACTATCTTTACAACTTCAAGATTGTACTTAACTTCAGCTTCTAATACAGTTGATTGTAGCCAGGCAAATGACACAGATATAGAGCAGAAAGTAAATTCCCAGCTATATAGAGAAATCCTCTAGCCTGAGAGGTAAATATCAAATGACAAAGAAGTGAGAACAGCAATAAACCTCTAACAGCAGAGAGACAGACAGACCACAATACTCAGGGAAACAAACAGAAAAATAAAATACAGAACTATGTCTAAAACTGAGAGTTTGTACTTAACTTCAGCTTCTAATACACTTGATTGTAGCCAGCGAAACCACTCAGATACTGAGCAGAAAATACATTCTCAGCTATGTGAATATGGAGTGAATGACTCGAGACGTACCTCCCTGGACTACATGAAAAGAGACATGGAAGAGCTCTCAGATCATGTGGCCCAGGCAGGTATGACCTTAGCCCTGAGTAGCATCCTGCCTTCACCCAGAATGATACCACAATATAAGGACAAAATGATTGACTTCAACAATTGGCTAAGCTTCTGGTGTCATTCAAAGGGTTCCAGTATCTGTCTGCCTGGGACGACATGCTCGAAAGACCATGATGATTTGCCAGAGATGGGCTGCACCTGTCGCCCCTAGGATTCAGGTTACTGGCTAAGTCTCTTGCCTCCCCTATAGTGCCTTTTTTAGGCAAAATGCAAAGTACAAAACCACCACCATAACAAGTACAAGCATGCAAAATCTGAAGGTAATGCTACTCAGTGCTAGAAGTCTAAACCTCAAAATGCACTCTCTTGAGGCACTCCTAAAAATGGAGAAGATCGATATCTGTGCAGTAACTGAGACCTGGTTCAAGGCTCCAGAGAGCACCCCTGCAATACCAGGTTACAACTCTTACCACACTTTTCGGCCACCAAACCAGTAGCGAAACACTAAAGGTGGAGGAGTGTCCATATTCACCAAGGATATTCACACCACCAGGTTAGTTGCCCAACACAATGAGTCTGAAATTCTCCAGGTGCAACTAACACTAGGTAAGACTGCAATCCAAATTGTAGCTTGCTACAGATCACCCACCATGCCCCAAGATTCTCACTACACCTTTCTAAACATACTGGAAAATATTAATATACAACCAAACACCCTAATACTGGGTGATTTCAACTACCCTGCCGCTAACTAGGAAAACTACTCGTGTACCAACACCTTTGCCCAACGGTTCTTGGAATTCATAAATTCCAATGCCCTGGAGCAACTAATCCATAGTCCCACCAGGAGCTCCAATATCCTAGAACTGGTCATTACCAACATGGGAAAATCGATGCTCCACACCTATGGTCACCCCCTCGTTGGTCAGGTCAGACCATAAGCTAATCACCCTTAACTTCCACATCACACCCCCACCCCCAGTAAGGAAACCTCCATAAAAAAATTCTGCAAAGCCAACTTCATGCTACTCAAGTCAGAAGTTACAAACTTCATGACACCCATGCAGACGGGAACTGAAAATTCGACTGCTGAGTCCTACACTAAGGCATTGTACGAGCACATCCACTCATGCATGAATCATGCCATCCCAAATAGAACAAGATGCTCTCCTTCAAAAAAAGGAAGCCAATCCGGTGGTCCCCTGCCATAAACAAACTTTACAACAAAAGGAAGAAACTGTTGCAGAAAAGAGGAAAATCCCAGGATGCAAAAAACTCCCTTACCAGCCTCAGTAAGAAGTTGAGATCCCTCATAAAATCCTCCAAAGTTAGTTACGAAAATAAAATTGCCAAAGATTCCAAAGACAACCACAAGGCATTCTATAACTATGTCAAGAATCTAAATGGCAATG
Source organism: Protopterus annectens (assembly GCF_019279795.1). NCBI lineage: Eukaryota > Metazoa > Chordata > Ceratodontiformes > Protopteridae > Protopterus > Protopterus annectens. Next base: position 444,707,401 of record NC_056748.1, on the reverse strand, counting down.
CTCAGATCTGCTCTGAGTTACAACAGAATGGCATTACAGATCCTGATCTCAAGGATATTGCCAATATCCTGGAAGATCGAATCAGTGCCAACTTAACCCCCCTCTCACCCCCTAAATGGCCCATGTCAATACCGGAAGATTGACAAATTCCGGTAATAACAGCCACACAGGTAAAAAAACGCACTCTCCAAACATAAGAATAAGGCATCCATGGGCCCAGATGACATCCCGGGCTGTGTACTACATGAACTAGAAAATTAACTGGCACCTCACCTAAGTGTCATGTTTAATCATACCTTCACCTCAGGCTTCATGCCCACTAAGTGGTGCACAGCTACAGTTATCCCAGTCCACAAGGGGGGATCCAACTTGGATCCGGGAACTACCACCCCATCAGTCTGACGAGCCTGATCTGCAAGGCCATGGAATGTATTATCATGGAACTTATAAACAAAGACATTGGCAACCTTACAACACTGGACGAAACCCAGTTTGGGTTCTTGAAGGGTCGATCCTGTCTCCTGAACCTGACTGACTTCTTCGAATCAGTCTCCAGAGCAGTGGACGAGGGTAAGGCAGTCCACACAGCCTATCTGGACCATGCCAAGGCCTTTGACACCATCGCCCACTCTGGAATCATAGATAAACTTACTAAGCAGGGCATTAACCTCTACGTCACTCGATGGGTTGCCAACTGGCTTACTGACAGAACCCACACTGTATAAGTAGCTGACTCCAAATCCAGCTCCAGACAAGTGACAAGTGGAGTACTTCAGGGTTCAGTCCTGGGACCTCTCTTGTTTGGCATCTACTTATCTGAAGTATAGGCCAACACTAAGGGACTCTGGCTAACAAAGTTCACAGATGACTGCAAACTGGGAGCCATTATTGAATCCACAAATGATGTGGATACTCTACAAAAGGGTCTTACAGAAACAGATGTTTGGTGCCAGAGCCATGGGCTCATGCTCAATGACAAGAAATTTATAGTTATCCCCTTTAGGAAAAAACATGCACCCGTGAATTACCACATAGGTGGCAGTACACTAAACATTGAAAGTGTGGTAAGAGACTTAGGGACACAGGTGGACAGTGGTCTCACCTTCAATAACCACATCGCCACAACAGTCAGGAAATCCTTCTATGTGGCACACCTCATCACTAAGGGCTTTTCATCCAGAAAAAATGAGGTCATTGTCTCACTGTACTCATCCCTCATTAGACCCATTATAGAATACAATGCCCCATTTGGTATGTACCTCAAAAGACATCTGCAACAACTGGAAAGGCCACAGAAATACCTCACTAAAGGAATCACAGGCTTAAAGCAAATTCCCTGTGCTGACCACCTTAAAAAAACTCCAGCTATACTCTGTCACATATCGTCTACTCCGAGGTGATCTCTGCTTGACATACAAGGCCATGTCAAACCCAGCGCTGTTGGACATGCTACACTTAAAGAAATCCCAATCTCTCAGAGCCACATGCTCCAGAGATCTAAACTTTGCCATCACAATAAAAAAAACATACTGGAGGGATAGGTTCCTGACCCAGAGACTCCCCAGACACTGGAATAGACTGCCCATACATGTCAAGCAGAGTGCCTCTTTGGCCCTCTTCAAAAGGAACCTTGATGACTGGATAGGAGAAAGGAAATTCACCCCGGGGATCATGTCAGTTGCCCTGCTAGACAGGGGTCCAGGGAAGTAAATAGTGTGGGAAGAAATAGCCAGGGAATTGTTATGGCTAGGCTTGTATAGGCCCTAGGGCCAATAGCCTAATACCAACCTATGAACCTATGTGGCTAACACTTAAAGGCACAGAGAAACCCCCTAGACTAAGAGTTAAATATTGAATAACAAAGAAGTGATAACAGCAATAACCCTCTCAAACTTCAGAGAGACAGACAGATCACAATATTCAGTGAAACAATTAAATAAACAGAAAAAATAAAATACAGTACTATTTGTAAAACTGCAAGTTTGTACTTAACTTCAGATTCTAATACCGCTGACTGTAGCCAGTCAAACCACTCAGATACTGAGCATAAAATAAATTCCCACCTATGTGGCTAACACTTAAATGACAGAGAAACCCTCTAGGCTGAGAGTTAAATATCAAATGACAAAGAAGTGAGAACAGCAATAAACCTCTCTAACTGCAGAGAGGCAGTCAGACCACAATATTCAGTGAAACAATTAAATAAATAGAAAAATAAAATACAATACTATCTTTAAAAAGTGCAGTTGTGTACACTTACCATAAATGTAGATGTTCAAGTGTATTCACTCTTGCAGTCATCACATTTGGGTTATCTACCTGCAGGTAGCCCTCAACTGGCCTGAATACCAGAGTCTTTAGATTTCTGCGTTGGATGCTGTCGCTTCTTCCATGAAGTCAGGTTGTCAGGGTATAAAACATGCAAAACAGAAAAATGTACCAGTAGAGGAAGACTGCTCAGTCCTCGCTGGAAAATCGACTTTATTCACAAAAAACACGACAGGGCAACCATCAGTTAGAAATCAAATGTCACAAGCACAGTGCTTGTGACATTTGATTTCTAACTGATGGTTGCCCTGTCGTGTTTTTTGTGAATAAAGTCGATTTTCCAGCAAGGACTGAGCAGTCTTCCTCTACTGGTACATTTTTCTGTTTTGTGAGTACTTGGTTCGTGCTAGCCTCCTTCTTTTCGGGTATAAAACATGCAGCCGATGCCATTACATCCGTTTTTCTTGCCCCGGATGTCAGCTGCCTCCACAATAGGAAGCAATTATATGGTATGGAACACCTCCAGCAAAAAGCAAATATACATGATATAGTATATGCCAAACAAGGAGGAAAGGTAAAAGTCAAGAGAAGTCAGGGGGCTGGAGGGAGGGTAACCAGGACTGCAACAGTGAATACAATCGAACATCTACATTTACTGTAAGTGTAAATAACTGTACTATGTTCTTCATGTTTCACTGTTGCAGTCATTACATTTGGGTTGATTCCCAAAGATAAGGAAGGGTGGAGGTAGTTAAAGAGCATTAGCGCTAGCAATAAGGCCCTGTAAGACTGCTGTGGCAAATCTAGCTCTGGATTTAGAAAAGATAGGTAGGTGGTAATGCTTGGTGAAAGTATGTACAGAGCTCCAGGTTGCAGCTTCCAGGATATCCCTGGTAGGGACTCCTCTGAGAAATGCAGTACAGGTAGATGCAGCCCTGGTGGAATGTGCTCTTATCCCCTATGGGGTAGGTTTTCCATGGTGTTTGTAGCAGAAATGGATGCAATGTGCTATCCATTTGGAAATGGTTTTCTTTGAAATGGCCTTCCCCTCTGCCCCTGCAGCAAAGCTAACTAGCAGCTGGTCTGATTTTCTGAGAGGCTTAGTCCTGTCCAAATAGAATCTAAGCTGCCTGTGTACATCCAGAGTATGCATTATCCTTTCCCATTTATTCTGAGGATTAGGGGGGGAAATAGGCGAATGAATGGACTGGTTTAGAGCTACACTAGACACCACCTTGGGCATAAAGGATGGACTAGTCCTGAGGGAAACCCTGTCCGCATGGAAGATAATGAAGGGTTCCATTGCCATGGGGGACTGCAGTTCGGACACTCTTCTTGCTGAAGTGATGGCTAGAAGTGAAGCTGTTTACCAAGAAAGGGATTTCAACGCTGCTGTTGCAGCTGGTTCAAAGGGGGGGAAGAGTGAGTTTTTCCAATACAAAGTTAAGGTCCCAGGCTGGAGTGGGAGCCCTCCTGTGGGGGGGGGGGGGTTAAATGTTTGGCCCCTCTAAGGAATTGTTTTAGCAGGGTTTGAGAGAAGAGGGGTGGCTCAGTTTTATAATGTGCTGATATGGCAAAGGCATGAATCTTACTTGAAGAGAAAGATAGGCCCTTGTGGAGCATTTCTGTTAAATAATCTAGAATATGAGGTAAGCTGGGCACCGTTTTGCCCATCCCCTGAGCCTGGCTCCAAGAACAGTATATTTTCCACTTTTCTGAATAGGATTTCCTAATACTAGGTCTCCTTGCCACCAGAATGACATCCAGCACCTGCTCACTGAGGATTGCTGGAGGTGAGGTCAGGGAATTAGCCAGGCTGCAAGGCTCAGGGTTTGAAGCTGAGGGTGCAGAATCTGGCCCGCATGCTGGGACAGCAGGGAAGGGGTCTGAGGCAGGTGCGAAGGCTGTAGCACTGTCAGACTGTGCAAAAGGAGGTACCAGTGCTGGCATGGCCGGTCTGGTGCAATCAGTGTTGTCCTTGGCTTGTCTTGTTTGATCTTTAGTAGAACCTTCGAGAGGAGAGGCAGAGGGGGAAAGGCATAAACTGAGAGGCTTTCCCAGGTAAAGGACAGGGCATCCATTTTCCAAGCTTGACTGTGGGGAGTTCTGGTGTAGAATTTGTTCAATTGGTAGTTCTGAGGGGAGTCAAACAGGTCTATCTCTGGTGTCCCCCATTTGTTACTCAAGAGCTTGAATATTTTGCGTTCCAGTTACATGTGGGTCCATGAGATTTCTGCTTAAGTCGTCTGCCAGTGAATTTAGTTTGCCTGGCAGGAAATGAGCTTGTAGGTTCACTTGGGAGCTCAAAGCTGTGTTCCACAGAGTAATGGCTAGTCGGCAGAGTGGGTAGGAATGGGTTCCCCCTGCTTGTTTATGTACCACATAACTGTGGTGTTGTCTGTCTTTACCAATAGTTGTCCTAGAAGAATAAGGTCTCTGAAGGCTGTCAGAGTATTCTGTACAGCTAACATTTCTTTCCGATTGATATGCAGGTGCATCCGTTTTGAGTTCCATTTGCCCTGAATGCACTGCCCTGCCATGTGAGCCCTTGCATGCATAGTCTGATGTATCTGTTGTTAGGGTTTGAGCAGCAGGGGGTAAAGTAAAAGGGAGTCCCTTGTTGTGGTAGCAGGCCTCTGCCCACCAAAGGAACTCTGCCCTTAGACAAGGAATAATAGGAATCATTGATTTCAGGTCCTGAGAATCTTGGCACCATAGACATTTTAGATACCACTGAAGTTTCCTCATGTGCAGTCTTGCATATGGAATTAACAGAATGCAAGAGGCCATGAACCCCAGGGCCTGCAGGATTTTCCTTGCAGATAGCTGGGTTTTTGTGGCCAGTAGTTTGACGTAGGTTGTCAAATTAACTTGTTTCTCTGGAGTGAGGAATGCCATCTGGGAAGTTGTGTTCAAGCTTGCTCCCAGGAATACAATCTGTTGACAGGGTAATATGTGTGATTTCTTCTCGTTGATGGTGTACCCCAGTGAAGTTAGAAGTCTCTTTACAAATGCCAGGTGCTGTAATAGCAAGTCCTGACTCTCTGCCTGAATCAGGCAATCATCCAAGTATGGGTAAATCTGAATATTTCTCTGCCTGCAAAATGCAATGGCAGGAGCTAGGCACTTTGTGAATACCCTGGGCACAGCAGATAAACCAAAGGCAAGTGCAGAGAACTGATAGTGCATGTAGCCTGTCCAGAAGCATAGGAATTTTCTGCAGGATTCCATTATTGGGATGTGCAGGTAAGATTCTTTTAAGTCTAGAGTTGCCAGGCATCCTTGGCTAGCATAGGAAGAAGCTGCTGAAGAGTTAGCATTTTGAATTTTGGAACCACCAGAAAGGTGTTGAAAATAAAAAGGTCCAGGATAGGATTCCAGGAGTTTTCTTTTCTGGTAACCAGGAACAGTCTTGAATAAAAACCTTGTTCCCTTTGTTCTGCTGGGACAGGTTGAATATCCCTGATACTGAGGAGAGAGAGCACTTGTTTTTGGGCCTGCGCCCACTGGTTTGGGGGGAGGTCTGGCCATCCACTTGGGGTTGGGAGTGAGTGGAAGTGGAATCTGTATCCTTGGGAAACTATGTTTAAAACCCATTTGTCTTGGGTAATGAGTTCCCAGTTTTTTGCATGCAGGGCAAGCTTTCCTCCTAAGGGAGCAAGTAGTTGAGCAAGCAAGGCTTGGTAGAGCTAAGGATAAGTCATTGTATCATTTTCCCATAGGGGGTGGCTTACTACTCCCTGCTGTGGAAGTGGAGGCCCCCCACTGCTTACATCTGTGCATAGCCTGAGACTGAAGTCTTGGTAGTCTGCTGCTCCTGGGTTTGGACTGAGTAGGCCTGGAAGGGACTGGAAAGGACCAGTTCTTTGAAGGCCAATGCCTACTGAATCTAGGTGGCTGTACTTGTAAGAAATCTTTAACATTTTGCATAGATTTAGCTTTTTCCTCCATCCTTTTGAGGAATTCTTCTGCTTTGTTGACAAAAAGGCGCTCTTGGTGTAAGGGTGCATCCAGTAATTTAGCTTTAACATGATCTGGCAAGTTTTGTTCCCTAAACCAAGCATGCCTTCTAAGTAAAGACCCAGTGACAGCAGCCCTGTTAGATTCTTCTAAAGCATCAAAACCACATTGCAAAGTATGCTTACCTACTTGGTCAGCAGAATGCATTAACTCTTGTAAATCGTTGTGTTTAGTACAGTCAGGAATCAACATAATTTTCTGTTTACATTTTCTATTTAATTAATCCCATAATATGCTGCTGATACTTTAACATATGAAACTGGCAATGTAAAGCCCTAATGGCCAAAGTAGCAGAAGTATATACCTTCTTACCCCATCTGTCTAAAACTCTAGAATCCCTACCAGAAGGGGTAGGATTTTTGGCAGTAGTAGCCTTAATGCATTTTGGTCCTTGAGAAACAGTCTCTGGATCCACAGTAGGATTCTTGAAAAGGAATTTGTGAGAGTTGGGTACTCTGTAGTACTGGTCAGGTTTCCTGTGAGCTGGAGGCAAAGTGTCTTGGGTAAGGCTGGAGTCCAAGAAAGCATAATCTACAATCTCCAGAACAGGAGAGATAGCTAGAGGCCTGTGTTGAGGCAGGTTTAAAAATTCCCTAAGTCTCTTTTTGGACTGAGAATAGTCCTGGTTTTCCCAGCGGAAATGCTCTTTAAGGGTATGCAAGCTTTCACCAAAAGAAAAATCTTCTGGAGGGGAAGCAGAGGGAATGGAATCCTCTGCATCAGTACCCTCATAAGTTGATATGGGTAAATCCTTGTCGTCAGAAGGAACAGAGATATAAGATTCTTGATCAGAAGAATCAGAAAAAAAATCAGTTCTAGGTCTCTTAGATGGGGAAGGCTGGCTTCCCCTAATTAAGGTAATAGGTCTTCAGCCATTCTAATCATTTGTTTTTGAGGCATATGGGCCTGAGAATGCACTTTGGTCGTTGGTTTTCTAGGCTTAGTGTGAGTTTTAGGCCTGAGGAATTTGGTATTCTTAGCTTGAAACGAAGTTGTTGGTTTGATATCAAAATCGGTAAGCCTGAGTACACCCTCAGAAGCAGGTGCCTGCACATCAGCTCCGGACCCATCCCAGGTAGAGACATCCGCAGGTTCCATAGTCGAAGAAGCATCTCGCGGCATACCGGACTCTGAGTGGGTCTCAGTAGAGGCCTGCGAATATGTAGTATCAGGTATCAGGAGCAGACTGCAGACTAGCATATCAGAAGCATCGTCAGCAGTTTTGGACCTATGCGGTCTGTCCTTATCCTTACATTTTTTCGGAAGATCGGTAGTCAGATGGCTTAACGAAGCCATTTCAGAGTATGGAGATCAAGAACTAAAGTATTTAGCTACAAAAATAGCCCGACAACAAATAGTTCGGGCATTGAACAAGGCACAAAACTGACAGCGAGGGACGTCATGGTCTGGGCCTAAACAGGTGACGCAGTAAGAATGAAAATCTCTTTGAGGTATTTGCTTTCCACAGGCAAGACAACTGTTAACTTTTTCTGACATCGGTGTGAGCAAGAAAAAAGGATGCCCATTGGGGTACTTATCTTTTTGAAGACTTCAGGTCTGAAACTAGAAAACGAAAATTTCAGGAGTTGGCCGACCGGCACTTGTGAACTGCTTCTGCTTCGGGCACCGCACGGCAAGAAAGATTGATGTAATGGCGTGGGCTGCATGTTTTATATCCCTGACGACCTGACGTCATGGAAGAAGTGACAGCATCCGACACAGAAATCCTAAGACTCTGGTATTCAGGCCAGCTGAGGGCTATCTGCAGGCAGATAACCCAAATCTGGTGACTGCGACAGTGAATACACTCAAAAAGAGTAGTACTCTTGAGAGAAGGGGCAGAGGGAGAAAGGCACAGATTGAAAGGTTTTCCCATTGACAGTATAGGGCATCCACCATCTAGGCCCTGCTGTGAGGGTTCATGATGCAGATATTACTTAACTGGTGGTTGTGAGGGGAGGCAAAGAGAGCCACCTCTGGGCTCCCTCACCTCTGCAACAGAAGGTTGAAGGTGCTGGGCTCCAATTTCCACTCGTGTGGGTCTAGGAGATTTCTGCTTAAGTGGTCTGCCAGTGAATTCTGTTTGCCTGGCAGGAATTGAGCTTGTAGATGGACTTAGTTGTCCAAAGCTGTGCTCCACAGAGTCATGGCTAACCTGCAGGGTGGGTAAGAATGGATTCCCCCCCTGCTCATGTACCACATAACTGTGGTGTTGTCTGTTTTTATCAGCAGTTGTCCTGGAAGGATTGGTTATCTGAAAGTTGTTTGAGCATTCTGTACAACTACCATTGCCTTTTGTTTGATGTGCAGGAGAATTTGGCTTGGGCTCCAGTGGCCCTGAATGCATTTGCCAGCCATGTGAGCCCTCCATGCATAGTCTAATGCATCTGTGGTCAGGGTTTGGGCGGCGTGGAGTAGAGTAAAATGCAGTCCCTTGTTGTGGTTGCATGCTTCTGCCCACCAAAAGAACTCTGCTCTCAGACAAGGTATGACAGGAATGACTGTTTCCAAGTCCTGAGAATGTTGGCACCAAAGACATTTTAAGTACCACTGAAGTTTCCTCATATGCAGTCTTGTATATGGAATTAGCAGAATACATGAGGTCATAACCCCTAGGGCTTGCAGTATTTTTCATTTAGCTGGGTTCTGGTGGCCATTTGCTTAAAGTAATCTGTCAGATAGACCTGTTTTTCTGAAGTGAGAAATGCCATCTGGGAAGTTGTGTCCAAGCTTGCTCCCAGGAATACAATCTTTTCACTGGGCACCAGTTGTGATTTCTTTTCATTGATGGTGTACCCCAATGAAGTGAGAAGGCTTTTTACAAATGCCAGGTGCTGAAGCAGCAATTCCTGGCTGTCCGCCTGAATCAGGCAGTCGTCTAAGTACGGGTAAATTTGGATATTTCTCTGCCTGTAGTATACAATGGCTGGAGCCAGGCATTTTGTGAATACCCTGAGCACAGTAGATAAGCCAAAGGGAAGCACAGAGAACTGATAATGCATAGATCCTGCCCTGAAACATAGATATTTCCTGCATGATTCCCCGAAGGGGGTGTGCAGATAAGCTTCTTTTAAGACTAGGGTGACTAACAAGGCATCCTTGGCTAGCATAGGGAAAAGCTGTTGCAGGGTAAGCATCTTGAATTTTGGGGCCACCAGGAAGTTGTTGAGAATTGAAAGATCCAGGATTGGGTGCCAAAAGCCCTCTTTCCTGGGTATCTGGAATAGTCTGGGGTAGAAACCCTGACTCCTTTGTTCTAATGGAATTGGCTGAATAGCTCTGATATTGAGCAGGGAAAGAACTTGATATGTAGCCTCCGCCCACTGGTTTGGAGGAAGGTCTGGAAACCCGCTTGGGGTTGGCAGTGAATGGAAATAAAATTTGTACCCCTGGGATACAAAGTTGAGGACCCATCAGTCCTGAGTGATGGACATCCAGTTTTTTGCATGAAGGGCAAGTTTTCTTCCAAGAGGCACAAGCAATTGGGCAGGGCTAGGAAGTAGAGTTGAGAAGTTACTGTGAACTTTTTCCATAGGGAGGTTGCTAACCACTCCCTGTTTTAGGGGTGGGAGCACTCCATTGCTTAGATCTCTGCATACCCTGAGACTGTAGTCTGGGTGGTCTGTTTCCGCTGGGTCTTGTTTGGGAAGGCCTGGAGGGGGCTGGAAAGGACCAGTGTTTTGAAGGGCAATGCCTACTGAACTGAGGTGGTTGCACTTGTAAGAATTCTTTAACAGTTTGCATAGATTTAGCTTTTTTCTTCCATCTTTTTAAGAACAACTTCTGCTTTGGTGCCAAACAAAACATCCCTAATTAAAGGAGTGTCTAGTAATTTGGATTTGACATGATCTGGCAAGGTCTGCTCCTTCAGCCAAGCATGCCTTCTCAGCACAGAGCCAGTGAATGCAGCCCTGCAAGATGCTTCTAGGGCATCAAAACCACACTGTAAGTATGCTTACTAACTTGGTTTGCAGAATGCATAAGTTCTTGCAAATCTTTATTTTCTGCACAATCTGGAAATATTACCATTTTTTGTTTCATGAGTTCCATAATATGTTGAAACTGGCAATTCAATACCCTGACAGCAAGAGCTGGAGAAGTATATACCTTCTTACCCCATCTGTCTAAAGCTCTGGAATCCCTGTCCGAAGGGATAGGATGTTTGGCTGTAGTAGCCGTAATACCTTTAGGTCCCTGGGTAATGATCTCTAGATCAACAGTAGGAGGTACTCGGTAGTACCGGTTAGGTTTCCTTGGGGCCGGAAGTAAGGTGTCTGGCGTAAGACTGGATTCCATGAAAACATAATCCACAACATCCAGGACAGGGGGACTAGCTAAAGGCCTGTGCTGAGGTAGCTCTGAAAATTCTCTTGAGTCTCTTTTTGGACTGAGGAGAGCCTTGGCATTCCCAATGGAAATGCTCTCTTAAAGTATGCAAGGTTTTACCAAAAGAGAAATCCTCTGGAGGGGAGGAAGAGGGAATGGATTCCTCTGCATCTGAATCCACATAGCCTGATAAGGGCATGTCCAGATAATCAGATAGGTCAGAGTCATCGGACTCCTGGTCTGTAGAATCTCAAGGCAACTGAATTCTTTGTCTCATAGCAGGGGAAGGCTGGTTTCCCCTAATTAGTGATATAAGGTCTTCATCCATTCTAAGCATTTGTTTTTGTGGCAAGGGGGCCTGAGCATGTGCTTTGGTCACAGGTTTTCAAGACGTAGTGTGTACTCTGGGCCTAAGAAATTCAGCAGTTTAGGCTAAAAAAGTTGTCGGTTTGATTCGAACATCGACAGGTCGGAAAACACCCTCAGAAGCCGGTGCCTGCACAGCGGCTCCGGACTCATCCAAGGTAGAGACATCCGCTGGTTCCATAGTCGAAGAAGCATCTCGTGGCATACCGGACTCCAAATGGGTCTCAGCAGACGTCTGTGAATCCACAGAAGTGGGCATCAGGGGCTGCAAAGGTGCCTCACTGAGTACCAGCGGACTGGCCACTAGCTTAACAGAAGCATTGTCGGCAGGTTTGGACCTATGCGGTCTGTCTCTGCCTTTATCCATAAGTTTCTTTGGAAGATCGGTAGTTGGATGGCTTACCGAAGCCATTTCGGAATATGGCGATCAAGAGTGAAAGAATTTAGCAACAAAAATAGCCCGACGATGAATGGTTCGGACGTTAAGGCAAAAAAACGACAGTGAGGGACATTGTGGTCTGAACTTAAACAGGTGATGCAGTAAGAATGAAAATCTCTGTGAGGTATTTGCTTTCCACAGGCAAGACAAATGTTAACTTTTTCTGACAACAGTTAGAGCAAGAAAAAAGGATTCCCAATGGGGTACTTAGCTTTAGAAGACTTTAGGTTTATCAACTCGAAAAACGAAAAATTCAGGTAGCGACTGACCGGCACTTGCGAACTGCTTCTGCTTCAGGCTTCTCCTCGGCAAGAAAGACTAATATAATGGTGTCGGCTGCCTGTTTTTATAATCCTGACGACTTGACATCATGGCAGAAGCGACAGCATCTGACGCAGAAATAATAAAACTCTGGCATTCGGGCAGACTGAGGGCTACCTGCAGGCAGATAACCCAAGGGTGATGACTGCAACAGTGAAACACGAAGAACATCAGCAATAAAGTACAGTTTTGTACCTACCATAAATGTAGATGTCCGAACTGGATAGCATCTGCAGTCATAACAAGTGGGTTGTCCTGTCGTCAGGCAGCCCTGCAGTCGGCCGGATTCCAAAGTCCGGGTCCGGCTGATGTCGCATCTCTGTTGGTCTGCATCAGCGATGCCATTTTCCTCAGTGTTTCTTGCCCCAGATGCCAGTAGCCCTCTTGCATGCTAAAAATTTGGATAGATGCCAATGTTTCCAAATAGATAGAGGTAAACACAACAATAAGCATATATGTACATATATACAAACAAATACACCATAAAGACCCCCAACAGCTAGCTATTAGGAGGGTAAACACCCTAGGAGTACCACAGAGGGAAGGAGGAGGGTAATCCTGACTGCAGATGCTATCCAGTTCAGACATCTACATTTATGGTAGGTACAAAACTGTACTATGTCCTTCATGGATGCATCTGCAGTCATAACAAGTGGGTAGAATACCATAGCCAACAAGGGAGGAGGATAAAAGTAGATTATGGTGTGTTTAGGATCCCTTGCAGTACAGCAGTGGCAAACCCTGCTCGGGATCTGGAATATAGAGGCAAATTATAATGCTTGGCAAATGTATGCACGGAGGTCCAAGTAGAAGAAGGCTGTGGTAGTGGCTGTTGCCCTTGTAGAATGAGGTCTTATGTTCTGTGGAATTGGTTTTCCATGGAAGGAGTAACAGTAACGTATGCAGTTTCCTATCCATTTGGAGATTGTCTGTTTGGAAATAGCTTTTCCTTCCCTTCCTGTTGCATAGGCTACAAAAGTTGGTCAGTCTTTCTGCTGTTTTTGTTCTGTCCAAGTAGTAGCGTAGCTGTCTATGTACATCCAAGGTATGCAGTATTCTTTCCCTCTGTTTTGTGGGTTGGGAAAGAAGGTAGGTAGGTGGATTGCCTGGTTCAAAGACACTCTGGATACCACCTTGGGCATAAATGTAGGATTAGTCCTCATGGACACTCTATCTTGGTGGAAGATTAGGAAGGGTTGTACTGCCATTAAGGCCTGTAGTTCTGAAACCCTCCTTGCTGAAGTTATTGCCAGTAGGAAAGCAGTTTTCCATGACAGGTGTTGTAGGTCTGCTGTTGCTGCTGGTTCAAAGGGTGATAGTGTCAACTTTTCTAGCACAAAGTTTAAATCCCAAGCTGGTAATGGTGGTTTCCTTGGAGGTTTTACATTCTTGATTCCTCTGAGGAACTGCCTGAGCAGAGAAAAACAGGTGGATCAAAGCTGTATTCTGCTGAAATAGCTGATGCATGTATCTTGATGGAGGAGTAGGACAGGCCTGAATGAAGAAGTTCGGCCAGATACTCCAGAATGTTAGGCATATCTATGTTTGACACATCTTTTCCTCTTTCCGTACTCCAAATGACAAACCTTTTCCATTTTCCAGCATAGTTCCTTCTTGTTGAAGGTCTGCGTGCTTCAAGAATAATGTCTTTAACTCTTTGGGAAAGTTCTGGATTAGCTGCTGTTATGTGATGTTCCATGCAGTCAGTTGCAGCGTTTTTAGGTTTGGATGTATGATGCTGCAGTTGTTCTGAGTTAACATCAAAGGCATCAGAGGTATTGGCCACATTTTGTTCCGAGACATGCTCTTGAGTAGTGGGTACCAGTGCTGTCTTGGCCAGTTTGGAGCTATCAGGATTATCCTTGGACGTTCTTCCTTGATTTTTAGTAGTACCTTGTGTATCAAAGGAAGAGGTGGGAATGCATATGCTGTTAGGCCTTTCCAGTTGAAGGAGAGTGAGTCCACTTTCCATGCTAGTGGGTGGAATGTCCTTGTGCAGAATTTTTTGAGCTGGTGATTGAGAGGTGATGTGAATAGGTCTATCTGTGGCATTCCCCATTTTTTGAGATGGTCTTGAAGATGTCCGGGTGCAGTTTCCATTCGTGGGCATCCGGTGGTTCTGCTTAATATGTCTGCTAGAGTATTGTCTTTCCCGGTACAAATATTGCCTGTAACTGAATGTTGTAGCTGAGTGCCAGGGTCCACAGCTCCAAGGTCATTCTGCATAGGGGTATGAATGAGTGCCTCCCTGTTTGTTGATGTACCACATGACTGTGGTGTTGTCTGTCCTTATCATCAACTGGCCCTCTTTGAGAAATGGTTTGAACTTTTGGATTGCCAGTTTTACTGCCAGCATTTCTTTTAGATTGATGTGCAGGGTTGATCCTGTGTCCACAATCCTTGCATTTGTCCAGCATGTGGGCCCCATCCTAGGTCTGAAGCGCCTGTTGTGATGGTCTGGCTTGGTTGACATCTGCGAAAGGGTAGGCCTGGGTTTGACTGGCATGCCTGAGCCCACCATAGGAACTCCTGTTTTAAGCATGGAATTAGTGGGATTTCTGTTTCTAGACTGTGTCTGTGTTGGGACCATAAATTCTTTAGGTACCACTGTAGTTTCCTCATATGTAGTCTGGCAAATGGGACCAAGATTATGCATGATGCCATGAAGCCCAAGGCCTGCAGAACTTTTCTTGCTGTTAACTTGTTCAGTTTTGTTAGTGCCAAGAAGTAAAGAGGAAGTTCTTTTTCTTTTTCTGTAGTCAGGAATGCCATTTGTTGTAGTGTGTCCAATTGCGCGCCCAAGAACGTCCTTGTTTGGGATGGTATCAGCCTTGACTTTTGTAAATTGACTGTGTATCCCAGTCCTTGTAGCAAGTAAATGACCCTTTGTAAATCTGTTGTCAGCTTGCTTTTGTTGTCCAGCAGGCAGTCGTCCAGGTATGGGTAAATTTGAATTCCTGTAGTCTGCAATGGGCGATTACTGATGCCAGGCATTTTGTGAATACTCTGGGCAGTAGATAAGCCAAAGGGCAATGCTGAGAATTGATAGTGCTCTGATCCTGCAAGAAATCTGAGGTATCTTCTGCAGATTGGTTGAATGGGGATGTGCAGGTATGCCTCCTTGAGATCTAGAGTTACCAGCCAAGACTCCTTGCCCAGCATGGGAAGAAGTTGCTGTAGGGTCAGCATTTTGAATTTTGGGACAATGATGTATGTATTTAAGGTGGACAGGTCGAGAATTGGTCTCCAACTTTTTTCCTTTCTTGGAACTAGGAATAGTCTGGAGTAGAACCCCTTTCCTTGGTCTGCTGTTGGCACTCTTTCCACAGCTCTCATGTTTGCTAACTCCATTATCTGGCGTAGAGCCTCTGTTTTTTGATTTGGAGGAAGGTTTGGCATTCCTGTTTTGACTGGTAAAGTGTGGAAGTGAAACCGGTAACCTTGATCTATGGTTTGTAAGATCCACTTGTCTTTTGTTATGTAGTGCCAGTTCTTTGAAAATAAGGTTAACTTTCCGCCTAGAGGAGCTGCTATTTGTTCCCTGGTAGGCGGGTTTAGGATTAAGTCACTGTGGTTGTGCTGATGTAGTGGCAGTGGCTGTGTCTGCGCCTCTGTTGTTACCTTGCCACTGTCGTCCTCTGTAGGCACCTCCTCTGGATTGGTTTCTGCCTCTGGAGCGTCTATTCCTGCCCCTTTGAAATTTTGTGGAGTCAGGAAAGGACCAATTTTTGGCAGGCCAGTTCCTGCTAAACCTTGGGGTTGAACCTGCAAGAAATCTTTAACAGTTTGAACAGATTTTGCCTTTTCTTCCATTTTCTTCATAACCTGCTGGGCAGGTGTACCAAACAAACTTGTCTTGTCCATAGGAGCATCTAGCAACTTAGCTTTAACATGATCCGGTAAAGCTTGTTCCTTTAGCCATGCATGCCTTCTTATCACTGTGCCTGTCATGGCTGATCTAAATGAAGCCTCCAGTGCATCATAGCCACATTTTAAGGAATGGTTGCTAACCTGTTGTATGTTATTTACCATCTCTAATACATATTTCTTATCAAGAGATTCATCAGTGGTTAGTTTTTTAGTTAACTGATGAAGCATAAACTCTTGGTATTGTATGATGTGAAACTGACAGTTTAAAGCTCTAGCTGAGAGAGTAGCTGAAGTGTAGACCTTTTTACCCCATCTGTCTAATGACCTTGCTTCCCTTTCAGAAGGAATAGGGTTTTTAGCTGTGGTCTACTGCCTTGGGACCCTGGGATATAGTTTCTGTGTCTGCAAGAGGGGCCTTGTAAAGGTGGTGATGAGTATCTGGCACCCTGTAAAATCTGTCTGGTTTGGCAGGGGCTGGGGGTAAAGAATGCAAACATCATTGAAAGCATCATCCACCACAGAGAGAACAGGAGGTATAGCTAAGGGCCTGTGTTGTGGGAGGTGCAGAAAGGTCCTAAGTCTTTTTCTGGAGTCTGAAAAATCCTGTTGCTGCCATTGGAACTGTTCTCGCATGGCATGCAAGGTTTCAAAGGAGAATTCTTCTGGTGGGAAGCAGCTGGAATGGATTCTTCAGCATCAGAATCTTCAAAATTGGAGAAGGAGCCTCAGGCTGGTCAGTTATGTCTGATTCATCAGCAGAATCATCAGAAGACACTGGCTCAGGGGCTCTGCCCTAGGTCTCTTCTCTGGGGCTGAGAGGCCCTGTCTGGGTGAGATTGAGATCCTCTAATTAAAGAAATTAAATCTTCTGCCAAAGAAAGCATTTGAGAACTAGAAGAGGGCCTGGATGTGGGGGTTTAACAGGCACTGTTTTAGAAGTCTTGGCTGCTTTAGCCCTGGCGAAGGCCTTAATGGACATGGCAGCAGGAGGCCTAGCAGCACCACGTGCTGGGGTAGAGACATCCAAGGGAATGGTGTCTGATAAGTCAACCACCGTAGTGGGTAAAATTTCTGAGGTCGATTCAAGAGTTGTAGCAGGGGCCTCAGTTGTAAGAATAGGTTCAGCTGTACTTTGATCAGTTTTGCTTTACCATGGTTGTGTCGGTCTTTATCTTTGCGTTTTTGGGTAGTCGGAGGATCCGACGGCATAATGAAATCAGAACCGAAAAACTGTTCTGCAAACTCCGACCGGCGTCTAAGCGTTAGGTCGGTTGAAAGAGGCACAGGCCGAACAGGCTGCTACGGGCTGGGCCTAAACAAGGCAGACAGTAAGAGTGGAAATCTTTATGAGGTATTTGTTTCCCACAGGTTAAACAATTGTTAACTTTTTCTGACATCGGCTGAGGCAAGAAAGAGTCCCCGGGGTACTTAGCTTTAGAAGTCTTGAAGTAATCTCTGGATCCGACCGACCGGCACAACAGCTTCTGCTGCAAGAAAGACTGAGGAAAATGGTGTCGGCTGATGCTTTTATACCCTAAGACCAACAGAGATGACGTCGGGTGGAGTGCGACATCAGCCGAAGCCGGACCCGGACTTTGGAATCCGGCCGACTGCAGGGCTGCCTGACGACAGGACAACCCACTTGTTATGACTGCAGATGCATCCATGAAGGACATCTCCCTCTAACTGCAGAGGGACAGACAGAACACAATATGCAGTGAAACAAATAAACAGAATAAAATGCAGTACTATCTCTAAAACTGCAAGTTTGCACTTAACTTCAGCTTCTAATACAGTTGATTGTAGCCAGCCAACCATTCAGATAATGAGAAGAAAATAAATTCCCAGCTATGTGGCTAACACTTAAAGCACAGAGAAACCCTCTAGGCAAAGAGATAAATATTGAATGACAAACACATGAGAACAGTAATAACCCTCTCTAACTGCAGAGAGACAGACAGACCAAATTATTCAGTGAAACAATTAAATAAACAGAAAAATAAAACACAGTACTATCTTTAAAACTGCAAGTTTGTACTTAACTTCAGCTTCTAATACAGTTGATTGTAGCCAGCCAAACCACTCAGCTATTGAGCAGGAAATAAATTCCAAGCTATGTGGCTAATACTTAAAGCACAGAGAAACACTCTAGGCTAAGAGTTAAATATCGAATGACAAAGAAGTGAGAACAGCAATAACCCTAACAGCAGACAGACCACAATATTCAGTGAAACAATTAAACAGAAAAATAAAATACAGTACTATCTTTAAAACTGCAAGTTTATACTTAACTTAAACTTCTAATACAGTTGATTGTAGCCAGCCAAACCACTCAAATATTGAGCAGGAAATAAATTCCAAGCTATGTGGCTAACACTTAAAGCACAGAGAAGCCCACTAAGCTAAGAGGTAAATATCAAATAACAAAGAAGTGAGAACAGCAATAACCCTCTCTAATTGCTGAGAGACAGACGACAATATTCACTGAAACAATTAAATAAACAGAAAAATAAAATACAGTGCTATCTTTACAACTTCAAGTTTGTACTTAACTTCAGCTTCCAATACACTTGATTGTAGCCAGCCAAACCACTTAGATATTGAGCAGAAAATACATTCCCAGCTATATGGCTAACACTTAAAAACACAGAGAAACCCTCCAGACTAAGAGTTAACTATCGAATAACAAAGAAGTGATAACAGCAATAGCCTTCCCTAACTTCAGAGAGACAGACATACCACAATATTCAGTGAAACAATTAAACAGAAAAATAAAATACAGTAGTATTTTAAAAACTGCAAATTTGTACTTAACAAGATCTTTTTTCTGGAATGTGGAGCTTTTCTCCCCGGGCCTCCACTGAAAATGGACATGTATCCAGTTGGACTAGCCCGGTCAACAAATGTAAAATAAAATAAATAAAAAAAATAAAACATCAGCTTCTAATACCGTTGACTGTAGCCAGCCAAACCACTCAGATACTGAGCAGAAAATAAATTCCCACCTATGTGGCTACCACTTAAAGCACAGAAAAACCCTGTAGGCCAAGAGTTAAATATTGAATAACAAAGAAGTGAGAACAGCAATAACCCCCTCTAAACTGCAGAGAGACAGACAGACCACAATATTCATCGAAACCAGAAAGATGGACCAACTACAAACTTAAAACCACAGCGAACGAGGAGCCACCAAGCTGCAAGAACAAGTCATTTGGTATTTCACCACAACTGCATACTTTACTACTTTGGTTAAAATAACAAATAATCCACATAAGTACATTAATCCACATAAATGCATAATCGCTTTTGTTTATCCATAACCACACAAGCATATTGAATGGCATAACACATATAGTATACAGTCTCTGAATGTCCCTTTAATTTGAGAGTTAGTTATTATGTATACCTTTTTGGTGTATTTATTTGTTTTCATTGTTTAACATCAAGTGCATTTTAACAACAAAAAAAGTAATATCATATACCTTAGCAGGAGCATGGTGAGTTAATTGATTGATTAATTAGGTGTTAATGTTTTAATTGAAGGAATCAGTAGTATAAAAGGAAGTGAAGTCATGATTTTTAACTTGTCTGATGAAGTTTAACATAGGTTAAACAAAAGTGCTTACGTATTTATGTGGATTAACATATTTATGTGGATTATTTGTTATTTTAACTGAAATAATAAAGTGTGCAGTTGTGATGAAATACAAAAGGGACTTGTTCTTGCACCTTAGTGGCCCCTTGTTTGCTGTGGTTTTATGTTTGTAGTTGGTCTATCTTTCTGGTTTCATTAGTATGTCTTTGGGAAGCGAAGTCGAGGATGCTGTACAGCTGGATGAAGGTAACGGGAGGACCGATGGGTCGATCGGGAAATTAACTGCACTAATTATGCAACTAACACAAAGGGTCATTGGCTTATATGAGAGATTAAATGCTCCTGAATCAAGTTGTGCTAATGGTGGTGCAAACGCAACTAGGAACAGCACCACATTTGATTTTAACGCTACGCTGCTTTGTTTAGGGAATGCTAACTCCCCTGCTCACAATACCATTACTGGACCTGACCAGTGTGTCCAAATGGAAGTCCAAGGACATCAAGCATTACGCATGCACAATTTGAGACAGAATCACAATAACAATAATGGGTACAGAAGGGAAATATCTGTCCTTAACGAATGATTGGAGTCGGCATTTGCTTTTTCTGGCGGACATACGCAAGGTATAAATTCAAATGAAACTAAACGAAATGATTTTGACATTAAGCTGCTTAAATGTAGAAAATTACAATTAGAAAATGCATATCTAAAAGAATGCATTAAGCATAACATAATTCCAAAGGGCTTACGTTTTGGCATTACCCAACAGGCTTAGCCAACAACTCGCCCTTACATACAGAGTTAATGCAGCTTTTTGACAAAAGCGGAAAAGAACTGTTGAATATCATGATAAAATATAATCAAACTGACTTAGAAGTATTGATGAATGAACTTAGTGCACTAGACAGGGACAGTAGAGCAGATATGTCATATGAAAATACAAAATATGAAATATTAAGAATATATAACAGCACTGAACAACAGATATCGAAATTAAAAGATGGGAAAATGAATAAACTAGAGAGAGACTTGAATCAGTATGCAAATGGAACAGCATATCCTAAGCCTCCTGGAAGCCAGAGAAGATACAAACATAATAATAACAACACAGATAGTGTATATGAATACAATGAGCCAAGAGAATCTGTTCAGCAAGCTGACCCCACATATGACCTAAAATTTCCCAAGCTTAGAAGATCGGAGAGACTAAAAAATAAAAGTCCTCATTTTTATAATCAAGCAGCGGGGTTTCAAGGGGCCAGGCCAAAAAACAAACAATGGAGGACTTAAAATATGACGCTACTCTTACGACTGATTTATTGTTACGTATGATATGCAACAATCTAGCAATACATCATGTGAATATGATGAACATGTTATAGTGACTACAAGAGCAGATTTTAAGGTTTTTAATTTTTCAGAGGTCTATGTTGATGAACAAGTGGCAGATGTTTTAGCTAAAGGTTATACCTTTGTTCCATCTAGGCCTTTTGATTTTACTACTACAATGATTGATATTAAAATGTTTTTAAGGAAATTAATTTTAGTTTAATATATCAAGATAGTATATATAATGTGAATAATAAATTTAACATTAGTAGCATTTATAACCCACCGCTTTATCCAAAATTAATGGTTTATGAGAAGATGTGTGAACATCAATTAAAGCGTTTAGATAAATAGAGAGGGACAATTTTCACAAAATTTAAAAGACAATGAACAAAGTATTTTGAAAGCATTGGTTAAAGAGAAAGTTAGAATCATGAAACTGGATAAAGGAGGTGGGGCAGTTATGAGTCAAGAGATGTATAATCATTAGTTAAATGACATATTAAAAACAGACATGTATGTGGAAATGTCTTTAAATGAGTTGAATAGAGCTTATAGAAAAATGCATGGACAAATCAATGACCTTTTCCTAGAAGAATGTATTAACATAGATTTATATAATTATCTTAACATTACAAACCCCAGAATCCCAGTCTTTTATGGCACCACCAAAATACACAAATTTATAGAGGACCCCCCCATGTGCCCACTAGTTGATGGAAGAGATTCCCATCACTTCAGCATGCACAAAATATATTGATTATGAACTAAAAAAGATCCTTGGAAAGGAAACACAAATTTGTAAAGATTCCTGGACGTTTTTAGAGCACATGAATGAAGTGGAATTTTATCATAAAGACATTCTTGTAACCATAGAAATATGTGACTTATATACAGTCATTCCGCAAACCTTAGGGCTAGAATGGGTAAACAAAATGTTGATACATCATCATGTGATGCATGAGCTAACAAATTTAATAATGGAACTTTTGGAAATAGTATTAAGTAATAATTTTATAATTTTTAGCATGAAATATTTTTTTCAGAAAAAGGGCATTGCAATGGGGTCACCTTGTGGGGGTGCCTATGCAAATTTAGTTATGGCTTTCTGGGAGAAGAACTATGCATTCAATAGTAAATATAAAATGTTTATTAAATCGTATCATAGGTTCCAGGATGACATCAGCATTATCTGGAATGGTACACTAGATATGGTGAATGAATTTTTAACATATATTAATAGTACCACCAATTTCTTGAAATTTACATGGAATATTAATAATGAATACATGAATTACTTAGACGTACATCCCATGAAAGATAGCAGTAATGAAGCTTATATTGCAATAATCCATAGAAAGGAGTCTAATAGTTTTTTGCATTATAATAGTTGCCATCCGGAACATCAGAAACAATCTGTAGTTAAAGGGCAATTGGTAAGAGCAGCCCAGATGGTGACTAAATTCGATAAATTTGAGGAAGAGTGCAACTTTTTACGGGACATGTTCCTTAACAGAAACTATCCAGTAGCATTACTAGACTCCTTAATACATGACGTTACTGCCAAAAGGTTAAATGGTCATTTTAAACCTATTTTTGATAAACAAAGTATAATATATGATTCCAGTAATGCATTTCACATTAGAGATGGTAGTCAAAATGATGTAACAACAGAGGAAATTAAAAATATAAATTTCGCAAGAGCTTTAGTGCTCACTTTTTCTCAAGAGCATAATATAATCGGGGATATAATAATTGATAATTGGACTATATTAATGGAGGATCCGCACTGCAGAAATCAGATTAGTGATCTACTTAAAATAGTCTACAGAAAAGGGAGAAGCTTCAAGGAAATTTTAAAAAAATGTTAAGGATTCACCTAGTAACAGCAATATAGGCATGACTAAATGTGGAGCCTGCCATTGTTCCACAAAATTAAAATAGGTGAATCTTTTTAAATTAGAAAATGGAATTTTTATTTACATAGTAAATACAATTGTAAATCAAAAGCGGTGGTATACTTGGCTACATGTAATTCACACCCAATTTTCTATAAAGGGAAAACAGAGAGACATTTATCCTAAAGAATATATGAGCATGATTATGCCATAAAGGAAAATAAACCTAATAATGCATTAGCGAAACATATTAGTGAGTATAAGGACCACCAATTTTCTTTTATAGTAATTGACCATGTGGAAATAGAGGACAAGAGATCCTGGGGTCTGTATTTAGAATTTAAAGAATTGCAATGGCAAATTAGAACCCAAGCAGATATGTGGCCCAGAATTAATGAGCGTAGTTCAATTACCCCTGTTTTGAAATTGAAAGCACTACACAGGAACAAAATTATGGCATAGAATATTTCATACATATATTTCATTCAGTTAAGTAATTGCAAGAAGTATGTAAAATGGAATTTAAGAATATCCATGTATAAACATACATACTGGACTAAAACAGATATCCCTTTCAACATAAGGTTTTTTAAAAGGTATTTTTAAAATGTCTATTTATTGGTTTATATACCACAGAATTGGTTTGTTTACAAGTTATCAACTTGAAATATCAGTGTTCATCTAAGTATTCACTCATTTATTTATGTATTTATTAATATACTTACATATATATATATATATATATATATATATATATATATGTTTTCATTAATATATATAATTATTTATTGGTATATAAAGGCATATTGAATGGCATAACACATATAGTATACAGTCTCTGAATGTCCCTTTAATTTGAGAGTTAGTTATTATGTATACCTTTTTGGTCTATTTATTTGTTTTCATTGTTTAACATCAAGTGCATTTTAACAACAAAAAAGTAATATCATATGCCTTAGCAAGAGCATGGTGAGTTAATTGATTGATTAATTAGGTGTTAATAATGTTTTAATTGAAGGAATCAGTAGTTCTAAAAGTAATGTTGGGAGGGTGGCATAATGGTTAAGGCGTTTGCCTTATAAACACAAGGTGCAGGGTTTGAGTCTCACAAGGGATAATTGGCTAGGCTTAAAATGTCTCGCAAGGGCAGTTAGCCTAGTACTAATCTATGAACCTAATCTATGAATCTATGAACCTAAGTGAAGTCATGATTTTTAAATTGTCTGATGAAGTTTAACAGAGGTTAAACGAAAGTGCTTACGTATTTATGTGGATTATTTGATGTTAAGTTGTCTATCTCGCATTCGTTCATGCTGGTTGGGATAGAAGCCAATCATCGGCTCCGACTCGGCCATCTTCTATAGATCGAGAGCTGTTTACTGGCTCGAGGCTACCCCTTATCCCATGATGCCTAGCGATAGCTACTCAAATCAGGTTTGCTGCTTCAGCTGCGAGGTGTCGTTTTTCTGGCTCAGGCTCGTATAAAGTTTTTTAGTAACTTTCTTACACTAGAAATATATTTTTTCAGTGTTTTTGTGATAGCTAGTGTTTAGTTGTAGTATTCCTTCCTTTCTTCAAGAACTCATTTAACTTAGAGAGTTCTCCCCCACCCCTCCCCCTCCCATCCTATTCTTGTCAGGTTAGCTGTTTAGGTTAGAGACTGTATTTTGCTTTGGTAGCTGTTGTGGTATTTGTTGTTTCCTTCTGTCAGGATGTCAAAGGAATCCAAAGTGTTTGGTTTCTGGAAGTGTGACTCATGCTGTCAGAAAATGTCTCTGACAGATGGGCACACTTCTTGCGTCTATTGTTTAGGCACTGTGCAACTGCAGGACTCTTGTTCTATCTGCCATGCATTTAGTCCAAGAGTCCTGCAGGAGCATAAGAATAAGCTTATTCTTAGGGGTCTTTTAAAGCCCCAGGATTCACCGGCCAAGACCTCTCAGCCTGTGAAATCCCTTCTACCAAGCTGTCAGCTCCAAGTTCGGAGCCATCCTCGGTTTAGACTCTAACTTCTACTTCGGTTCCGGCTGGCACCGTGATAAGATCATCGCCCCGTCGGCTCCATCAGAAACTTCGGAGCCTTTGCGGAGCCACAAGGGGCTGAGGTCACCTTCATTGAAATCAGTACATTCGGCTCCTCAGTCTCCCTTGCTTCAGAGCAAGTGCAGTCACAGATCCTCTCACTCCTCTCGATCCTCTAGGCTGTCGGATCACGATGTGGAGAGAGTGGTCAGTAGGTTGCTAAAGTCACAGGCACTTGCCAAGATGTTGTGCAGCCCTCAACAGGTGTCAGCTCCGTCCACTTCTATTGATGTTCCTCCTCCAACTCCAATGAGTTTGGAGCCGGAGTTCGTTGGGGTTCAAGTAGTGGAACCGTTGGCTACGATAACTATCTCCTTTGGTTCTGTCGTCGGCTGCGATCCCCTTGGTGGTGCTGTCCGTCGAGGGATCTGGGTGCTGGGGCTCCCTCATTGGCTCCGAGGGGGCAAGTGGCATCGGACCCTTGTCCGACCCCATTCTCCCTCTCAGAGCTTCGGCTCAGGTGAGCTCAGCTCCTACATCGGCCTCTGAGCCGTCTCCCTCAGTGCGGAGAAAGATTCCAATTTCCTTGGAACCGGAGCTTTCTCTGCATCATGGCAGAGACGCCTTCGATGTCATGAGGAGTGTACTGGCCACTGAGTCAGCTCCACTATCGGCCCCACCGGCTCCGTTCCCTGTAGTGCCTGTGCCAACCTCTGCTCCTCCTCCAGACCCCAAGCGTAGGGAACCAGCGCTCCAGGGCACCCCATTTGGTTTTTCCTCTTCTTCTGAGGCCTCCCCTGATCATTTGGAAAAGCCCCTCTTAAGAAGAAATGCAAGAGAAAGCACATTGACTCCCCTGAGTCTGTCACTTCTGATACAGACTTAGATGAATCAGAAGGGTCCCCGAGATCCCCCTCTGAAGATGTTTCCTTCTCGGACATCCTAGAAATGTTTAAGCAAAGGGGAAAGTGGAATCCCCTAGCCCCTACCGAGGATGAGTCTGTATTTCTGGATGCATTCAGTTCCTGACCTTCCACCTCCTGGGTTTCTCTGCCTTTCGATCCACTTATGGCAGTGGTGGCTCGAAAGGCTTGGTCAGCTCCGGATACAGTGGAACCAACTCCGAGGAGACCTGGCAAATTCATCACAGCACCCCAAGATAAGCAGTTCCTTACCAAAGGTGTTCCTGTTGATGCCATGGTGGTAGCAACAGCCACCAAAAAAGAGTTAGCAGAGACCTCTTCATCTGTCCATCCTCCTAACAAGGAGTCTAGGACCATGGACAGATATGGGAAGCAAATGTTCGCTTCAGCAACCTTTTCAATGAGGTCACTGAACTACTTATGTCATTTTACCTGGCTTCTCAGAGGGATCTCCTTAAAGAGCTCGGAGATACCCTTCAAGATCCATCAGCTGAGGGGGCTCAAGCTAATGTAGCTTCCCAGCTGGCGACGCTTAATTCTGTAGTTAACTCCTCCATGAGGCTCATTTCCTATGCAGCCGATGGTGTGAGTAGAGCCATAGGTATGGGTGTGACCCTTAGGAGGCATGCATGGATGCGGCTGTGTAATTTTGCGGAACCCTTTCGGGCGTCATTCACCAACACCCCCTTTGATGGTTCCTTTCTTTTTGGACCACAGGTGAAAGATACTTTGACTAGGTATGAGCAAGAAGGCAAGACTCTCTCTGCTGTGGGAGTCTGTTTTTCCACTCCTTCTAGACCGTACCCCAAAGTTCAAAAGAGTGGCAAAATGTGGTTCCGAAAATCCCGGGGAGCCTTGCCTGACACACGTAGTTATTTTTCCTCCAGGGGTAGAGGGGGAAACAATAATAACAGACGCCGCCCTCATGGCAGAGGGGGTCCGCAGAACCACGGCAACAGAGAATCTTTCTCTGATAAGCCCTTTTAGCATCCCCGAAGGGTTGCCCGGCTGCACACCTCTGGAGGCTGTCGGGGGAAGACATTCACTGTACCCAGAAGCCTGGCAAGATTTAACGCAAGACAGATGGGTACGGTCCATTATATCCGGAGGTTACAAAATTCCCTTCTGTCAACCCCCCTTACCGTCAAGGAAATCCCTTCCAGATGTTCCACCAAATCTGAAGAACCAAGCAGTAATAGAAGTTTCAAAACTGCTAGAAAAAAGAGTCATCCAGGAAGTCCCGGCAGACCAGCATGGATCCGGAAATTACTCAAGGTTCTTTTTGGTACCAAAAAAGACAGGGGACTGGAGACCGATTCTGGATCTCAGCAGACTAAACAGGTCTGTACAAAGAACAAAGTTTCAGATGGTCATGCTACAGTCCATTCTACCCTTTCTGGGTCAGGACAATTGGATGTGCTCGATAGATCTTCAGGACGCATATTACCATATCAAGATGGACAGGCACTCCAGGAGATTTCTTCGCTTCTGGCTGGGAGCCAGTCATTACCAGTTCAGAGCTCTGCCCTTTGGTCTCACCACAGCCCCCAGGGTGTTCACCAAATGTATGGCAGTGGTCATGGCTCATCTGAGACATAAAAGATTCCAGGTGTTTCCATATCTAGTCTGGCTCCTCACTGCTACTACCAGGCATCAACTTCTTCAAGCCAGGGACTACACAATCACAATCTGCTCCCAGTTAGGCATTACAATAAACTTCTAAAAATCTGCCTAGTTGTCCTGTCAATCTATCACCTACACAGGTGCAGACTTAGACACAAAGAACATGTCTGCAAGGCTACCACCAGAAAGGGTGTCTACAATTCATCAGCAAGTACAAATTCTGATGCAGAGCAAAAGAATCCAAGTAAGGTTCGTCCTTCAAACTCTGGGTTCCATGGCAGCAGCCATTCTTCTAATCCCACTGGCCCGCTTTCACATGAGGATCCTTCAGTGGCTTCTGTTCACACAGTGGTCTTTCCAACATCTGCCCATGTCTCACACGATCTTGATTACAGAAGCATGCAAAAGGCACCTTTCCTGGTGGATGGTCTACCCAATAGTGACTCAGGGCAGACCCTTCATTCAGCCCCCTCTGGTAGCCACAGTGACCACAGATGCCTCCATGATAGGGTGGGGGGTGCATTATCAGGGCAGGATAGTCCAAGGCACTTGGCAGCCTCACCAGTACCATCTGCACAGAAAAGTCCTAGAAATGAGAGCTGTGCTCCTAGCGTTGCAAGCCCTTCCGGACTCTCTTCCTTCTGGGACCATTGCAATTCAAACAGACATGTCAGTGGTGTGGTACATCAACAAGCAGGGCGGAACCAGGTCCTACCCCCTGTGTTGAGAAGCACTCAGACTGTGGCAGTGGGCAATTTCCTCACAATGTTTTCTGACTGCGACGCACATCCCTGGGAAGTCCGACGTCATAGCGTTCAGGCTCAGCAGAGCTATCCTCATGCCTCACAAGTGGTCTCTGAATCAGGAAGTTGCGGATCTTATCTTCCCACAAATGGAAACAGCCTTGCTGCGATTTTTTTGCCACTCCCTTCAACAGCAAATGCAACAACTACTTCTCCCTTCTTCCGCTTCCAGGTCACTCACCCAGAGATGCTCTAGTCCACGATTGGCCTCAGGAACGTCTTTATGCCTTTCCTCCATTTCCCCTAATTCCAAAACTCATACAGAAAGCAATATCATTGGGTTGCAAAATGATCCTCATTGCCCCCTACTGGCCTCGACAGATATGGTTCCCGTTCCTGCACCATTACCTTCTCGATCAGCACTGGACTCTGGATCCAATTCCAGACCTACTGATTCATCAATCAGGTGGGTTGCATCAATCCCTCCAAACACTCCAGCTCACAGCTTGGTTGCTCCACTTCCAACCCTAGCCAGGCTTCCCAGCATTTCCCCGGCTGTACGTGAGATTATTGTCTCCTCTCACAAGTCCAAAACCAGAAAAACTTATGCTAGTAAATGGAAATGTTTTTCTTGTTGGGCAGAGGCTAGGAACGTAGATCCCTTTTCAGCCCCAGTACATGAAATTCTGGCATTCCTAGCACAACTTTTTCATTCTAGGTCCGCTTCTGCTAAAATCAGGGTTCAATTAGCAGCCATTTCTAACTTTCATGTTGGTTTGTCAAATTCAAACATTATGTCTCATAAGCTCTGTAAAGCTTTTTTGAGAGGGACTACTCTCCTTAGGCCTCCAGTGAGAGACCCCCCCTCCTCTTTGGGACCTTAATTTGGTACTAACTTCCTTAACTCTGCCCCCCTTTGAACCAGCAGCATCCTGCTCCATTAAGTTTCTATCTTGGAAGACACTCTTTCTGGTAGCTATTACTTCAGCCAGACGCATCTCTGAACTTCAGGCACTATGTGTTCGTCCTCCATACTTGGTTTTTCAGAAGGACAGAGTTGCTCTGAGGACTAATCCTTTGTTTCTTCTGAAAGTCTGCTCAGAAAATAATTTAAACCAATCTATAGACCTTCCTGTGTTTTTCCCTAACCACACCAACAAGGCAGAGTACAAATTACACCAATTGGACGTTCATAGACAATTGCGTTTTTACCTGCACAGGACTAAGGAAATAAGGAAGTCAGACCAACTATTCCTTTCCCATGCTCTAGGCAAACAAGGTCTCCCAGTTTCCAAGGTGACCTTATCCAGGTGGTTGTCTCACACTATTACTTTCATTTATCAATTAAGGAACAAAGAGTTACCTATTAAACCGAAAGGTCATTCTACTAGGGCCTTGGCCACCTCTGTAGCCTTCCAATCTAGGTTGCCCATGGATTCTTTCTGTGCAGCTGCTACATGGGCAAATCCTCATACCTTTATTTCTCATTACAAGCTAGATATGGTCTCCAGGAGCAGAGCTGACTGGTTCCACTGTTCTGAAGAGTCTGTTCCAATGAGCCACCCAGGATTGTAGGTGCAAGGGATGCTGTCCCAACAAGCAAGAACGAAGGCGAGATAGACAACTTAACATAAAGAAGTTATGTACCTACCATAACATTCCATGTTAGTTGTCTTCATCTCGCCTTCTTTCTTGCGTGCCACCCTCCGTCCCCCTGTCCTATTGGACCGAGAGGAGTTCTGGTTTCACTGGCTGAGTGTTCTCTGGTTTGTTTCCTCTACTGTCTTAGAGAGTATGACAGGTATACTCAACCTATTTGTTTGGACAGGTTTATTCTCTGGCTATGTCTGGGGTTAGCTATTTCAAATGAGATCTGGGTAGCTATCGCTACGCATCATGGGATAAGGGGTAGCCTCGAGCCAGTAAACAGCTCTCGAGTTATAGAAGATGGCCGAGGATTGGTTCTGATCCCAACCAGCAAGAAAGAAGGCGAGATGAAGACAACTAACATGGAACGTTATGGTAGGTACATAACTTCTTTTTATTTTAACTGAAGTATTAAAGTGTGCAGTTGTGGTGAAATAACAAAGGGCTTGGTGGCTCCTCGATCGCTGTGGTTTTACAATATTCAGTGAAACAATTTAAACAGAAAAATAAAATACAGCACTATCTTTAAAACTGCAAGTTTGTACTTAACTTCAGCTACAGTTGATTGTAGCCAGCCAAACCGTGAGATATTGAGCAGAAAATAAATTCCCAGCTATGTGGCTAACACATAAAGCACAGATAAACCCTCTAGGCTAAGAGATAAATATTGAATGACAAACACGTGAGAACAGTAATAACCTTCTCTAACTGCAGAGAGACAGACATACCACAATATTCAGTGAAACAATTAAATAAACAGAAAAATAAAACACAGTACTATCTTTAAAACTGCAAGTTTGTACTTAACTTCAGCTTCTAATACAGTTGATTGTAGCCAGCCAACCACACAGATATTGAGCAGAAAATAAATCATACCTATGTGGCTAACACTTAAAACACAGAGATGAATAACAAAGAAGTGAGAACAGCAATAATCCCTTCTAACTGCAGAGAGACAAAGAGACCACAATATTCTGTGAAACAATTAAATAAACAGAAAAATAAAATATAGTACTATCTTCAAAACTGCAAGTCTGTAATTAACTTCAGCTTCTAGTTTAGTTGATTGTAGCCAGACAAACCACGCAGATACTGAGCAGAAAATAAATTCCCAGCTATGTGGCTAACACTTAAAGCACACAGAGACCCACTAGGCTAAGAGTTAAATATAGGATAACAAAGACGTGAGAACAGCAATAACCCCATCTAACTGCAGAGAGACAGATAGACCACAATATTCAGTGAAATAATTAAACAGAAAAATAAAATACAGTACTATCTTTAAAACTGCAAGTTTGTTCTTAACTTCAGCTTCTAATACAGTTGATTGTAGCCAGGCCAACCACTCAGATATTGAGCAGAAAATAAATTCCCAGCTATGTGGCTAACACTTAAAGGACAGAAAAACCCTCTAGGCTGAGAGTTAAATATCAAATTACAAAGAAGTAAGAACAGCAATAAACCTAACAGTAGGGAGACAAGACAGACCACGATATTCAGTGAAACAATTAAACAGAAAAATAAAATACAGAACTCTCTCGAAAACTAAGAGTTTGTACTTAACTTCAGCTTGTAATGCACTTGATTGCAGCCAGCCAAGCCACTCAGATATTGAGCAGAAAATAAATTCCCAGCTATGTGGCTAACACTTAAAGCACAGAGAAGCCCTCTAGGCTAAGAGTTAAATATCAAATAACAAAGAAGTGAGAACAGCAATAACCCTCCTCTAACTGCAGAGAGACAGACATACCTCAATATTCAGTGAAACAATTAAATAAACAGAAAACTAAAGTACAGTACCATCTCTAAAACTGCAAGTTTGTACTTAACTTCAGCTTCTAATACAGTTGATTGTAGCCAGCCAAACCACTTAGACATTGAGCAGAAACTTTTTGCAACTGGGAGTGTGTGTCAGTACAGTTTGTTATGTAAAATGCTTACAACTAGGATTGTGTTGGTGTGAATTGTTTTCATTTATATAAATGTATGACTGCCTATGTCATAAGTGATGGTTTAATAAAGATGTTTCTTGTTTAAAGAAAAAGGGCAAGAATTGAATAATGTATGTAATGTTGCTTAGGTTATACGATATATAGCAATATATGTGAAGTATAATGTTTGTAAACGTGAACTTGTTAATACAGTTTGATTGCTTTTATGTAAAAGCACATTGTCATAAGTGATAATTCAATAAAGGTATTTAAAAAAAAGAACAGTAGAACAGGAACTACAAATTCTAGGGGATTAACATACTGAAGCCAAACTTGACCTCAAGAACCACTGAAACTTCCTCATGTGAAGTGTCCAGAGGGAGCCTAGGGATGGTGGATGCCACGAGACACAGAGCTCTCAGAAACTTCTTGGCTGTAATGGAAGCCATAAGAAGAAGAGTGAAAGAAAGAGATGAGGATCAGGGCCTTGGGAAGAGGAAGGGATGCCAGCAAAGGCCTTGTCTGAGTCCTGCAACTCGGAAATACATGGTCCTGAGAAAAAGTCAGAGAAGACTTTTTGAAATTTATTGTATACCCGAGGCTCTGAGGAAGAGAAATGGCAAAAGGGAAATTTTGCAATAGGATCTCTGGAAAGGATGCCTGAAAGAGCAGGTCGTCTAAGTAAGGAAATACTTGGATCACCTGAAGCCTGAAAAAAGCAATCACAGGAGCAAGGCATTCAGTGAATACACTTGGGGGAGTAGAAAGGCCAAAGGGCAAAGCAGAAAGTACAGTTTTGTACCTACCATAAATGTAGATGTTCGAGTATATTCACTGCTGCAGTCATTACACTTGGGTTATCCTGCCATCAGGCGGTCCCGCAGTCGGCCAGAGTTCCAAAGTCTTGGTCCGGCGTCGGCTGCTGTCACTTCTTCCCTGACGTCAGTGCGCCAGGGGTATATAAGATGCAGCTGACACCATTTTCTTCAGTTTTTCTTGCCCCAGATGTCAGGTGCCCCCAAATAGGTAGGCAATACATACTGCTAATAAAACATACATAAAAAATAAAAACAATACCTTCAGCTACAAGCAAATACACCACATAGGTTGTATAGGATAGAAAGGTATAGATAAGTCCCGGCTAAGAAAGTGGGAATGGAGGGTGGGTAACCTTGACTGCAGCAGTGAATGCACTCGAACATCTACATTTATGGCAGGTACAAAACTGTACTATGTTCATCGTGTTTCACTGCTGCAGTCATTACACTTGGGTTGAATCCCAA
This sequence comes from Protopterus annectens, assembly GCF_019279795.1. Classification (NCBI taxonomy): domain Eukaryota; kingdom Metazoa; phylum Chordata; order Ceratodontiformes; family Protopteridae; genus Protopterus; species Protopterus annectens. The sequence continues at coordinate 444,674,796 of NC_056748.1, read as the reverse complement.
AGCTGAGTTTGGGTGGCTGTGTCTATAAAGGATTTGGAGTGGCTATGAGGCCCTGCAGCATTGCAGTGGCAAAACCAGCTCTGGATTTGGAGTAAAGAGGTAAGTGGTAATGCTTGGTAAAGGTGTGCACTGAACTCCAAGTTGCAGCCTCCAAAATATCCTTGGATGGTACTCCTCTAAGAAAGGCTGCTGAAGTGGCTGTTGCCCTGGTAGAATGAGGCCTAATATTGTTAGGCACTGTTTTCCCATGTTGTGTGTAGCAGAAACGGATACAGTGTCCTATCCACTTTGAAATGGTCTGCTTTGAAATAGCCTTTCCCTGTGATCCTGCAGCATATGATACAAACAGTTGCTCAGTTTTCCTGAAAGCTTTTGTTTTGTCCAAGTAGAAACATAACTGCCTATGTACGTCCAATGAGTGAAGAAGTCTCTCCCCTTTATTCTGGGGATTTGGATAAAATGCTGGCAAATGAATAGTTTGGTTAAGAGCCACACTGGATACCACCTTTGGCAAAAATGTTGGGTTTGTTCTTAAGGAAACCCTGTCTTGATGAAAAATGATGAAAGGTTCCACTGCCGTTGGTGCCTGTAACTCTGAGACTCTTCCTGCTGAAGTTATTGCCAGAAGCAGCGCAGCTTTCCATGATAAAATTTTAATTCTGCTGAAATGGCTGGCTCAAAAGGTGTTAAAGTAAGTTTTTCAAAACAAAGTTGAGGTCCCAAGTTGGTGTTGGTGCTCTCTGGGGTGGTCTTATGTTTTTAGCCCCTCTGAAGTATTGTCTTAGTAATGGGTGAGAAAAAATAGGCGGATCCGTGTTGTACTGAGCTGAAATGGCAGAGGCGTGGATCTTAATAGATGAAAAGGAAAGGCCTTTGTCCAGCATCTCAGTTAAGTATTGTAATATCTGAGGAATATTTGGAACAAGAGGTTCAAGGCCTTGAGCGTGGTTCCAGGCCCAGAATCTCTTCCACTTTTCTGAGTAAGATTTCCTGGTGCTGTGCCTCCAGGCCTCCAAAATGACATCCATAACAGCTTTAGAGAGAGGTGTTGGCTGGTTGGCTAAGTTATCTGCCATGCAGCCAGATTTAAAGTTTTGAGCTGGCTGTGCAGGATCTGATTGTTTTGCTGAGTCAAAAGATGAGGAATTTGAGGTAAAATCCATGCTGGACCTTGAGCCAGATTTTTTTAAGATTGGGTACCAGTGCTGGCGTGGCCAGTCTGGGGCAATCAAGATCATTTTTGGTCTCCCTAGTTTGGCTTTTAGGAGTACCTTAGAAAGGAGAGGCAGTGGTGGGAAGGCATACACTTTTAGTGTTTTCCAGCAGAATGAAAGAGCATCCACTTTCCATGCTTGTGTGTGGTAAGTCCTTGTGCAGAATTTCTGTAGTTGGCAGTTCAGAGGGGAGGCAAAATGATCTATGTCTGGGCACCCCCATTTTTGAGTTATCATGCTGAATACTTGTGGATTTAATTTCCATTCGTGAGGATCCATGATGTTTCTGCTTAGGTTGTCTGCCAGAGTGTTTTTCTTTCCAGGCAGGAATTGTGCTTGCAGATGAACTTGATACGTCAGTGCTATGTTCCACAAGGTCATGGCTTGCCTGCATAGGGGGTAGGAATGAGTGCCCCCTTGTTTGTTTATGTACCACATAACTGTGGTGTTGTCTGTCTTCAGAAGTAGATGCAGAAGGTCCTTGAAAGCTGTCAGGGCATTTTGTACAGCTAGCATCTCTTTTTGATTGATGTGGAGCTGCATTTGGTCCGTGGTCCACTTGCCCTGGATACATTTTCCTACCATGTGTGTTTCCCGGCGTAATCTGATGCATCTGTTGTGAGTGTCTGCCTGGCTGTGGGTAAAGTGAATGGCTGTCCCTTGTTGTGGTGACATGCCTGTGCCCACCATCGAAACTCCTGTTGTAGGCAGGGAATGAGTGGTATTATTGCTTCCAAGCTGTGACAGTGATGAGTCCATACACTTTTTAGATACCATTGTAGCTTCCTCATATGCAGTCTGGCATATGGTATTAGTAGTATGCAGGACGCCATGAACCCCAAGGCCTGCAGAATTTTTCGTGCAGGGAGTTGGGTTTTTGTAGCCATCAAATGAAAATACTGAGTCAGTTGTCTTTGCTTGTCTGGCGTGAGATAAGCCATCTGGGCAGTTGTATTTAAGCTTGCACCCAGGAATATTATCTCTTGTGAGGGCACTAGTGTTGACTTCTTTTCATTTATTGTGTACCCTAGGCCCATAAGTAATCTTTTTGCAAATGCCAGATGCTGTAGTAGAATGTCCTTGCTCTCTGCTTGTATAAGGCAGTCGTCCAAGTAAGGATATATTTGAATTCCTTTCTGTCTGCAAAATGCAATTACTGGTGCCAGGCATTTTGTGAAGACCCTGGGTGCAGTAGATAATCCAAAGGGCAGTGCAGAGAATTGGTAATGCATTGTGCCAGCTATGAATCTGAGGTATCTTCTGCAATTTTGTCTGATTGGGGCATGCAGGTATGCCTCTTTGAGGTCCAAAGTAACAAGCCAAGTCGCCTTGCCCAGCATGGGAAGAAGTTGCTGTAGTGTCAACATTCTGAATTTTGGAATATCCAGGTAAGTATTTAGAATAGATAGGTCCAGTATGGGTCTCCAAGCTTTGTCCTTTCTGGGGACCAAGAAAAGTCTTGAGTAAAATCCGTGACCTTGTTCCTGTTCTGGTACTTTTTGAATAGCTCTCATGTCCATGAGGGCTGTAATTTGTTTTTGTGCCTCTGCCCATTGATTTTGTGGCAGATCTGGCATTCCTTTCAGCCTTGGTAGAGTGTGAAAGTGAAACTTGTAACCTTGAGACACAATATTCAGAACCCATTTGTCTTGGGTGATTATATGCCAATTTTGTGAAAAAAGTGCTAGTTTTCCCCCTAAGGGAGCTGCCAAAAGGTAAGAGCTTGGCATTTGAAAGGGGAAGTCATTGGGACTGCTTCCTATAAGGTTGTGACTTGTCTTCTCCTCCTTTAGGGGTTTAAGTATCCCACTGTCGTGAGATCTGCCTCTTGGGCATCTGTATCTGCCTTTTTGTGGTCTGTCTGACACTGGAAAGGACCAATTTTTAGAAGGCCAATTTCTGCTAAATCGAGGTGGCTGTACCTGTAATAAATCCTTCACTGTTTGCATAGATTTTGCCTTATCCTCAATTTTCTTTAATACCTCTTCTGCCTTAACACCAAACAAGATATCATGCTGTAAAGGAGCATCCAATAATTTTCCCTTAACATGATCAGGTAAACTTTGTTCTTTTAACCAAGCATGCCTTCTTATTACAGATCCTGTAACTGCGTCTCTAGAAGACGCCTCTAATGAATCAAAACCACATTGCAGAGTATGTTTTCCCACTTCTTCAGCTGCATGCAATAAGTCCTGCATTTCCTTTTGATCAGGACCTTCTAAGCTTGTAGGCATTTTCTGTTTTAGCAAAGACATTAAATATTGTTGGTATTTAAGCATGTGGAATTGGCAATTTAAGGCCCTCACTGCTAGAGCTGCAGAAGTGTAAACTTTCTTCCCCCATCTATCCAATGCTCTGGAATTGGTGTCAGAGGGTACTGGATTTTTAGCAGTGGAAGCCTTTACCCCTTTGGGACTCTAGGAAATAGTTTCTGGGTCAGCAGCAGGGTTTTTATAAAGAAATTTGTGAGAGTCAGGGACTCTGTAGTACCTGTCTGGCTTGACCGGAGCTGGGGGCAAGGAATCAGGGGTTAAATTAGATTTAGAGAACACATCATCCACAATATCTAACACAGGCGGAATAGCCAAGGGCCTGTGCTGAGGCAACAACAGAAAGACTCTGAGCCTTTTCTTGGATTCTGAATAATCCTGGCTCTCCCAATGGAAATGCTCCCTCATGGTATGTAAAGTTTCCCCAAAAGAGTAATCCTCAAGAGGAGAGGCTGAAGGGATTGATTCTTCAGCATCCGAGTCCTCATAGGGGGGTAAAGAGTATCCCTGGTCTGAAGAGGAATCAGAAGAAATGGAAACCTGGTCAGTGGAATCATAGTCTGTATCCTGCCTAGGCCTTTTATCAGGAGGGGAACCCCTGATCAGAGTAATTAGGTCTTCGGCCATTTTGAGCATCTGTTTCTTAGGCATGGAGGCCTGTCCAGGAGAATGCTGTACTTGTTTCTTTGTCTTTAATGGAGTTTTTGACTTGGTTGTTGTTTTGATGGTAAGCTGTGAAGGTCTGAAAACACCCTCAGAAGCCGATGCCTGCTCAGCGGCTCCAGACCCATCTGAGGGAATAGTTTCCGTAGGCCCTTGAGTTTCCAGAGGCCTAGATGTCTTCACGTGGGAGTCGGAGGCGGCCTGTGGCTCTGAGGTAGCGGGAGTCAGGGGCTGTGAAAGCACCTCACTGAGCACCGGCAAACTGGCGACTGGCCTGGAAGAGGCTTCGTCATCGGTTTTGGACCTCGGTTGCCTGTCCTTATCCTTGTCTTTGTGTTTTTTGCATATTCCGGTCGTCGGTTGTTCCGATGGCATGGTATAATTGAACTTTTGGCCAAAATAATGGCGAGCAAAATCAAACTGACGTTTAATAGTGCGTTTGTTAAATCTAGCACAAAACCGACAACTAGTGACATCGTGGTCTGGGTCTAGGCATGGAATACAGTAAGAATGAAAATCCTTATGAGGTATTTGTTTCCCACAAGAATTACAATTATTAACTATTACTGACATCGGACTGAGGCAAGAAAAAGTTTCCCCAATGGGGTACTTAGCTTTATTGAAGACTTCGGTTCTGAAATTCGAAAATCTCAGGAGTCGGCCGGCCAGCACTTGTGAACTGCTTTTGCTTCGGGCACCGCGCGGCAAGAAAGACTGAAGAAAATGGCGTCGGCTGCATCTTATATACCCCTGGTGCACTGACGTCAGGGAAGAAGCGACAGCAAACAACGCCGGACCAAGACTTTGGAACTCTGGCCAACTGTGGGACCGCCTGACGGCAGGATAACCCAAGTGTAATGACTGCAGCAGTGAAACACAATGACCATCTGAAAATGCCAGGAAACAACAGAGAAACACAAACACTTTCTGAAAAGGGGGTAGATCAGAACATGGAGGTAAGCATCCTTAAGATCCAGAGACTCCATATAAGCCTGAGGAAGCAATAGAGAGAACAAGGTCTGAAGGGACAACATTCAAAAAAGTGGGCACTTCCAGAAAAGTGTTTAAATGAGAAAGGTCTAGAATTGGTCTCAAGGTACAATCCTTTCTGGGTATTAGAAACATCCTGGAGTAAAACCCCCTCTATGTTTGGGACACAGGCACCTCCTGAATAGTACCTGGAGTCAAAAGATCCCAAAGAACTTCTGGGAAACAGTAGAGTTGTTCCCAAGTGGGCTGAGGAATACCCGTAAAATGGGGAAGGGATTTCCACACCATGAAATACCCCTGGTGATTAATGGACGGAACCCAGGAATCCTGAGTAATCTGAGTCAAACAGGTAAAGAGAAAGAGGAAAATGGCTGGGAAGAATAGAATAGTCAGACAGCACCTGGTTTATCTAGAAGGTAAAAATTTTGAGGCATTGAAATCTGAGCAGCCTTAGCAGGAGGAGCCTGTGTGCCATCCTTTTTGCCTCTGGGAGCAGGGCAAGATTGCCTGTGAACAAAGGCTGGTTTATTGGGGCAGTTTCTTTGAAATTTAGGAACAGGAGAAACAAACACGTTTGAGTTCCTGTAAAGACTTTCTCTTACATGAAGGGACTTAAAGAAATCAGCAGCAGCTTCAACAAACAAGTGTTTATTATCAAGAGGGGCATCCATCAACGTATCCTTGATATCATCAGGCAAAGGTTGAAGCCAAAGCCAAGAATACCTCCTCATCACTGACCCAAAAGCAGCAGCCCTAGAAGAAGTACATGTTGCATTATAGCTACACTTTATGTAAAGATGAGCCACCTGGGAGGAAGTCCCTAATAGGGAAAGAGCAGAAGTTTTACTCTTAGAGTCTGGAAGATCAGAAATAACCTGACAAGCCTGAGAGTCACCACATACCTGAGCATATGGGTCTGATAATTAACGACCATAAAAGCAAAGGTAGCTGAGGTATGAACCTTATGTAGACTTTCCATGGTTCTGCTATCTTTATCAGAGGGCAATAATTTGGGCGAAGGAAATGAACTGAGAGGGCTTATCAGAGGCTACATACATCACTGAGGGGTCAGCGGCAGGACACTTGTACAAAAATTTACAGTCCTCAAGCACCTTATAAAACCTATCAAGTTTCTTGGGAGCAGGGGGCTGAGAATCTGGAGCTTTCGAGGCACTGGAAAACACATCCAACAAAGTAGCAAAAACAGGAGGAACAGCAAAAGGCTTAGTGGATTCCATCTGCAGCAACTTATATTATCTTTTATGAATCTCAGAGACCTGAGCACAATCCTATTTAAAGAATTCTGTCATATTGGAGATAGTGTCCCCAAAAGAAAACTCTTCAAAAGGAGTATCAGGACTGATAGATTCCTCTTAAAGCCAGATCCCCCACCAGTCTCCAACCCGATCATGGCAGATGAATACAACAAAGCTGGGTGAACCTTCAGGCATTCACTCACCTCAGGACAGATGTCCAGTGGAGGCTGGATAGCAGAAGATCCCAGCCTAGCCTTCTTAGCCTCCTTCTTCCCTGATGGCTGTCTCTCTGGGCAGAAAGTTCCCTCCATCATATCTTTTTTGAGAAGTTTAAGACACTGATTCTCAGGATACAGCCCCAAAGAAGAAAGTCTGCTACTCAAAGTTTTAGGTACAAAAGCCTGACAGATGGAACAGGACATATGGTCATGCGAGGCACCAAGGCAAAACAGACACTATTAATAGTAGTCTTTATGGGGAATCTATCTCCCACACTGTCATTTACCCTTCTTGGGTGACAAACTCCACAAGCAACAAAAAGAAAAGGCAAGTAAAAAAAGGAACCCCAATGGGGCACCTATCTGCAACGGCTCACTGAAACCAGCAATGGAATGTAGGTGTATAGACCGATGATCAAGAGATGGCGTTTGGACTGGTGGCAAAGAAGTTCTGAAGATGGTACATACAGACATCACCTTTATGCCTTACGCTATGTAAGGAGCATACATGTGACATACGACGTATGTTAAAGCAACCTAAGGCTTTGGTACACTGGTCGAACGTAGGCTGCCCTAGGTAGGCAATCACCAATGTTATGAATACTGCAACAGTGAAATGGAAGGACATCTTTTAGATGTAAGAGTAATTTCACAATCTGAATCTTCTCCACAAGATCTACAACTCTTTGCTTCTCTGTTACTAAAGCAGTAGAGTTATCATCCACATTTCTGAAACTCAAATGAAAAAAGAAAAGTTATCTTCATCTTCTGTTCCTTCTCTGTTTCAGAAGTAACAGTCCTGTCATGTCAAGAGTAAAGCCAGCAGCATCTTCTACACACAGAGGTCTTTTATACTTACCTTAACTATCCCATACAATCTTTTACATTTCAAAATTACGAACATGTTATCATCCAGTCTTCTTCATCTCTATCATCCTTTATCTATTTATGTTTTGTTATTTGTCCTTTTGTTGACCGGGTAAGCCCACTAGGCTAGTGGCTTCAGGGAAGGGCAGCAGGAAACTTCCCTTACTCTTTTCGATAGGTACCATGTGATCTTTTACAGCCACCTGACCTACCACTAACTCTGGCAGATGGGGCCTCAATTTAATATCTCATCTGAAGGATGACACACTCAGGAGTAAAGTGCCTCCCTTATGCTGCACTGCAGTGTCAGCAATTGATCTAATTAGGGTGGGAACAACAGCCTTTAGTACCAAAGGTAAATGTGTTATCTGTTGCTCCACTGAAATCTTTCAACCAATTCTCCCATCTCTTTTTACCTTTGAGACCAAGAACTATTCTATGAAGCCACTGAGACTTATTTACAAAACTGAAGCACAGAGGTGGTGAACCTTGACTACAAACCAGGCAACTTGAGTTTCATTAGCAGTTCAGGTACCTGGAAGAACAGGGTCAGGGGAACAGAAAGAAGTGGAATTTGTCAGCTTACTCATTCTGGGAGGGAAGGGCTGTTACTAATAAGGGAAGGTGTGCCTTTGCCTCGGTGAAAATAGATGATATCACACCCACCTGACAATATACTGGGAACACTTTGTCTGCCTGCAGAATTCTGAGGCTGACATCACTAACTATGGTACTATGGTTAGGCTGCTCATTAAAAGTCCCACGGCAGTGTGATGCCTTCATCTCCTCATTGATCCAGAACATGCATCAGAGAAGAGTCAGCGGGAGGGGGAAGCCAGGTTCAGTAAATCCAGTTCCCTAACCTTATTTAAGTGTAACCTTAACAATGGATGTAAAATCGTACATTCACCCTGGATCTGGCTCACATGTACCTAATAGACAGAGGCAGACAGAAATGCCCAAATAAACACACACCCCGCCACACACATAACCTCTAGAAAATTTCTAACATACCTCTATCTAATATATGCCCATGATACATAAGAACACACTTGGGTTGGACTGCATGGTAAGCTAATAAAGGCCTTGGTGGTCATTAGCCTATTATATAACTATGAACTGAGGAGAGGAACCAGGAGTAGGGGATGGTTAGCTGTGGGGGTGCCCCCCCCCAAAAAATTGGTAAAAGTTATTTCTTTCATTCCTGTCATCCTCCATCTTAACACATTCATTATTCATATATAAAATATGAACCATTTATTATGATCCCTCATTTTTACTTCTATTTTTAATCCATAAAATAGGCACTTCTGTAGCAAATCCTATATTCTTACATCTCTGTTAATATCTTCTGTGATGCTATACTCATCCTCCTCTTCTATTTCATTACTTCCATGAACATCAGGTTACTGGGCTAATGGCCCTATGCCCTTTACAAGCCTAGCCATGTTACACTCATGTTCCCAAATTGACCTTGGGTAGAAGGGCATTATTTGCAGAGCGAGTGTATCATCAGTACCAACTGCACCTGTTCATGAGGGACATAGGCGCCACCTCCAGGGTGAACTTATGGTCTCCCATCCAATTGTCTAGGTTGCATTTGTACAAGGTTATTAAGGAGCTCTGCTTCACGTGAACTGGGAGTTTATTCCAGAGAAGTGGCAATCTCTGGGATATATATTGGTCTCTCCAGCATGTTCTGTTAATGTCACAGGCTAGGTTGAGATCCCAGGAGTGACAGACTCTTGTCCCATTTTATTTGTGGATATGCAGCATTTCCATTAGGACAGGATCAGAGACTGCTCTGCAGGCCAGGCACAAGTCGCCTCTCAGCAGCCTGTAGGATACAGAGTACAGTGAGAGGGCTTTTAGATTTTACATGTAGGTTCTGTTTTGTAGGCTCTGAATTTTCTTGGTGAGAGATTTTTGTGGTCTTTCCAGCTGCTACAGGTGTCTGGTGAGGTACATGCAAAAGGGAGCATTGTACTGTATTAGTGGTCTGATGAGGGTCAAGTACAGAGGAGTTGTAACATTTTTAAGTCTTGGATGCAATGCACAATGCAGAAGGCTTTCCTTACCATTGTGGAGATATGGTGATAGGAGTTTAAGATTGCTATCCACCTGTGTTCCCAAATCTCGCACCACGGGGTTTCAGCTTAGGGGGGGTGCTGTCAATTTTCTAATTTGCAGGGACTTCCTCTTTGCCAAAGGGGATAATAATGCACTTTTTTTGTGTTTAGTTTTAGTCCATGGCTTTGTATGAACACTTAATCTGAAGGCACTCTTTGGTTCTACAGATAAGCACATTATTACTGATAGCATTGCTAAATGCTCCAGCATCTTTGTACCAGTTAATAGTATAATTCAAGTTTTTGAACGTGCAGTTGAGTATGAGATATAGGAGACTTCTTGTTTTTGATCCTGTGGGTCTGTCAGGTCTGATCAATACTTCAAACAAGGCAGATTTATGGACTGACCTTAACAGGGAGGGCAACACAAAGGGGGTAGTGCAGTGAGCTACCATGCTGGTGTGTACTAAGTCTAGGACATTAGAGCCCCTTGTGAGGGTGCAGACTAGATGTTCCAGGGCATTTGTATTGTCAAAGTCCAGGAACCTCAAGGTGAGCATGTTTGTGCTCATGCATGTCACCCAGTCAATGGAAGGACAGTTGAAATCACCAACACCCAAAGTGTTTGGATGTATAGTGGGTGACTCTGTTAAGTCAAGGTAGGTGGTGTGTTTCTCTTGGCTCATAGTGGGGACCTGTAGCTAGCAATGATGTGGTAGGCTGCTTTACCTATAGTTAGTTGGACCTGGAGTAGCTCAAGAAATTCATACTGTTTAACCAGTCTCTAAGTGTATTTGGCTTTAATGAAGATGGATACACCTCTACCTTTGGTTCTTTCACATTCGTTTTCTGGTCTGAACGTGTGGAAGGCATTTTAGCCATGCACGACTGGCATGCTGTCTGTGGCTTTGAACCAGGTCTCAGTGACTGCACAGATGTCAGCATCTTCCAAGGTGAGGAGTATTTCCAGGGAGTGCAGTTTCCTGTTTAGGCTCTTAGGATTAAGCAGCATAACCTTGACCTTGTCTCGAGTGGATTTTTTTATGTTAGAAACTGTGTTGTCTTGACATTGCCTAAGAAGGCACTATGGGGGAGGCACGTGCCTTTAACAGTCTGAAAGCTTAGAGGAGACAGATGAACATCATCTCTGGTAAAGCAGCACAGTCTGTCAACCATGTCTTCCCAGGCTGACATATACTGGATTTCCCCTAGAGTGACACCAAAAGCTAAAATAACTGTTGAAGCCAATCATTTTTTTGTCTATATTGTGGCATCATCTGTGTGAAAGCAGAATACTGCTTAAGGCTTGGGACATACATACCTGAGACACATACTCTGAGAGTTCACTCATGTCTTTCTTCATATAGTCCAGAGAGGTAAGTCTCAAGTCATTCACCCAAACATACTATGACAGAGTCATAGTGATAACAGTTACTGAGTGACCTAAGTACACGCGTGATTTTATGGATCCTGGCACCTGACAGGCAGCTGACTGTGACCTTCTTGTCCAGCCTGGTGAGGGGGACATCTGTTTGTCTTACTATGGAGTCTGCTATGACATGGACATTTGGTTTTGAGGTGTTCTGCCTTATGGGCTTATTTGCTGAGAAACTGGTGTGTGTGTTATGTATACAGATTTCTATTTGCTTTGCAGTCCCACTACAGAGTCAGTATGTTCTTTTATCTGAAATTTAATTCTAATTTGTTACACATTAAATTGCCTTTAATTTTACTCCTGCCAAGCACACCAACTTCACATTTATCCCCTCCAGTTCTACACTGACTTAAGACTCCTTATCATACTTCTAGCTGAAGCATGAAATGCCTTTCTCCGCACCTCTATCTCCTTCCTTCCCATTATCAATTTTTTTTAAATTATTTTTATTGAGTTTTATAAATGAATAACAAAGTATCATAACAATATTTAAAGAAATTGCATCAGTACATAAAAAAACAAATAGAACAAAAATAAAAAATAGCAACTATTTATAAGGTGGCTACTTATGTAAGATAACAAATGGAAATATTTTAAAAAATTATAAGCCATTGCAGATTATTTAAAGTCTGTTTGATTAATAAATGCTTGAGTTTCTTCCACGAAATTAATGAAATCGTCATTCTACTGGCGTTTCCACTGACTGAAAGAATTTCCAGCTGACATGTTTCAGTTGCAATGATAAGGAATTATTTTATTGGATCTATATTAGATGAATAAATGCTTAAAATGTCAAGTACCACATGCTCAACAGGTTTTATGTGAACGTTCATCTAAGCAAAACCTCAGAATGTCGAAACAAGGAGTTTCAAAAATTTATAGTTGGCCAGCCATCAGTAAGCCAATGGCTTATGGCTAAAATGTACTGTACATCATTACTACCTCCACCCAAAAAAAAACTAACAAAAACAAAAAAACAAAAAAAAAACAAAAAAAAAAACAAAGTGACAAACAAAATAAAGTGGGGGGGGGGGCTTTGCCCCACCCCCCACACCACCCCTACTTAAATATACCAACTCCAAGATTGCACCACAGTGTAGGACTGTCATGACATTACACAGGGTGCACGTCAAGACCGCACCACAGTGGAGGACTGTCATAACATTACACAGGGTGAATGTCCAGACCGCACCACAGTGGAGGACTGTAAGAATGGCTAGACAGGCTGAACGTTCTGATGTCAGCCATTGGCTTCCTGACAGCTGGCCAACTATAAATTTTCTAAACTCCTTGTTTCGACATTCTAAGGTTTCACTTAGTTGACCTTTTGCTTAAAACCTGTCGAGCATTTCGTACACGACATTTTAAGCATTCGTTCATCTAATAGAGTTCCATTTTATTGATGGTGTTGAAACACTTTTCCAATGTTTGGTGATGACTTTTCTTGCAATTGGTAAATTCACAAAAACGGTACCAGGACCCTTCTTCACTGAAAAGACAAGTTTAATAGTAGACTTTAAGCGCGGTCAATAACAATACACTTTTCGTCAGTTGGAGGTAACCGACTTCATCAGAAACTGAAAAAGCGGAGAAATGATAAGCAGCAGAGCGGGGTGGAATCAGTACTTGTTAAAATACAGTGGAACTTTTCAAAGGAACCTCAAAGGTGTGCACTCTAACACTTCGAAAGTTTACAAGTAATCAAAGTGTTTCCCTGGTAGTCCACGGTTGCTTATAACGTGTGTTGACATGTGGGTCGCCCCACATCGCGTTCCTGCTGAACCATGCAAATGCAAGGGTTAACAATAAACCCAGGATGCCCCTGTAACCATGCCTCTGTTTAGGAAAACTATCCTTAACAACCGCACCCCTCAGGAGTGTCAGTTGGCTTTTGGGGTACTTCATGTGTACACACACACTTGATATCCTGGGTTTTTTAAGATTTTTTTAATAAATTTTTTAAAAAAAAGAACTTTTAAAATAACTTTTTAAACGATAGAGTACTATATTTAATTGCACCTGGTTTTTACACAGGGGCGAGTTAACTATTTAACTTGAATGCTTAGTACTTAATGCCGGCACAGAAGGGTATATGTAATACGAACAGCCATTCGGCGCTATTGCACTGTGCTTGCTTTACAGGTCCCTGTTTGTTAGGTTACTATGACAACCACCAGGTGGATTAACCTAAATTACAAACAGATCAAGATTCAAAAGCATGTGATAGTATCTAAGCATTTAAGTGGTTTGTGTTTAAATCTATGGTTCTGTGTGTGTTTTTCAGTTTCTGATGAAGTCGGTTACTTCCAACTGACGAAAAGTGTATTGTTATTGACCGCGCTTAAAGTCTACTATTAAACTGGTCTTTTCAGTGAAGAAGGATCCTGGTACCGTTTTTGTGAATTTACTGGTTGGTGGTTTTTTGATATTTCTCTTCTTTTCTTGCAATTGACAAGAGACTCCAAAGAAGAGAGTGATTTATTTTCTTAACACATGAAGGAATTGGGGTATTAAATAAAATTAATGTTTTATTTAACATAAAATTATCACTGAATAATGCCTGTAAAAAGGAATTAACATAATTCCAAAATGGTTTAATTACAATACATTCATAAATAATGTGCTGCAAGTTTGCTTTAATATTTAACCTACATCTCCAGCAACCAACAATTTTTAGACAGTAATCCTATCTTATGAGGTGCAATAAATGCTTTAAGCATACATTTCCAAGAAGATAGTTTCCACTTTAAAGAGGATGTGGTTTGTGCAGAGGATAAGAGTATAATTTAATTTCATTTTCACTAGGGTAATGATTATTGATGATTTTAAAATAATCTCAATAATTATCTTTACAATAGTCTATCTTAGTTTTAGATAGATGACATTTTTCTGTAATGTTTTGATGTATTAATAAAATGAAGAATTCTATAAATTTTGGAACCTCTTTTTTTGTGATTGCATTATGCTTATTTTCTTCCCTACTGAGTATCTACAGATTTGAATATCTAACCATATTTCATTATTTAAGTTATATTTTATTTATTAAAAAATCTAAATTAAGTATTTTTTCTTTATTCACTGATACCAAAAGATTAAATGTTTTTCTTTAAATGTAGTCATTGTGAATGTGTTAAATGTGTTTATATTACTTAGTGTATATGCTATAGGGAATGTTGTGAATAACCAAAGCTTTATATTCTGGTTCTCTATACACAGCATTACCAAAGTTGCTCATTGTCACAGAGATTTAAGTTGAATTAATTAATGACTTTTGATTTTTCCAATAGAAGTTCTTTTAATAACCAAAGAAAGTTGTTACTAATTTATTTTGACTTCTGTGTATTAGATTATTTGTTTTTAAACAAATGTTTTATTATATGTCTTTCTATTTGGCTGAGTAATTATTATTTGCCCAAGAAATAAATGTCTTTATAACAGCAGATGTAGAATATAATTCTATATCAGGTAAACCTATTCCCTCATGGGACCAACTTCTTAAATGATGATTAAGTGCTAATCTAGGCCTACTTGGTTGCCAGAGAAATTTAAGCATTAAAGAATTAAACTATTTTTGTATATTGTTTAGGTATGGAAAGAGCTAATGATTGTACTATGTATATTTTTGGAAGTATTATCATGTTATTATTAAGTGTCTCCAACTGTAAATAAAAATGTGTTCCATTTATTAATAAGAGTTTTAGTTTTATCTAATGCATCTCTATAATTTATATTAATTATATCTTAAATGTTTTAGTTAAGATTATTCCTAAATATTTTATCATCTTTGACTATAAATTTAGAAAAATATATCTGAAACATTAGAAGTTAAGCATAGAATTTTGGTTTTGCCTTCATTAAATGTGAGACTCAATTTAGTTTAAAAAAAATTAATAGCCTTGAAAAGGGAATTAAGATAATTTTTATTATCTTTCAATGTCAGTAGGATATCATCTGGAAAAAAAGAAGTATTTTTGAATTTAAATTGTGATCAAATTGTACACCTTTAATTTCTGATTAGATCTTATATAATTTGTGAAAGGTTCTATAATCAAAGTAAATAATAATGGAGGCAACAAACAACCTTGCTTTGTTCCTTTAGTGATTAAAATTGATTCTGAGACATAATAACCTATTTTTATATATGCTAAAGAATTATAGTAAAGACTTTTTATAAGCTACTGAAAGCCTGTAGGAAAGTTACATTCTTCTAAAACCATCAAAAGATAATTCAAATTAATGGTGTCATTAAGACTGTTAATGTCTAGACTTACTAATATTAAATTATCCTTAATATTGTTAGTGTAATCTATAGTAGTTAAAATTCTTTTCATATTGTTGTATGTGCTTCTGTTTTTTTATAAATCCATTTTGGTCATTATTGTTTGGATAAGGAAGAAATTGTTGAATTCTATTTGTTAGTACTGACATAAATAATGTGTAATCAACATTTAATAAGAAAATTGGTCGGTAAGAAGTACATTCAGCTGGGTCTTTATCAGGCTTCAAAACTAGTAAAATAAGCATATACTTCCATGAAGGTGGGACTGTTTTTAAGTCTTTGACTAATTAAAAAGCATGTAGTAAAATATTTACGGCATTCTTAGGCATTAGTTTATAAAGTTCTTGTATTATATATTCATTGCCTGGAATTTTGTTAGAGTTTAGTTCATTTATTTGATTTGTGAGTTCTAACATCAAAATAGGCTTATCAATTATTTTTAATTGTTGATCTGCCAATTTGTTTTTAGTGGAATTTCTAATAAAAACTTTTATTTCTTCCCGCAGGTCTATTATTGGATTAGATTGATTGAATTTAATAAAATGACTTTTAAATTCTCTTAAAATATCTTCTATCTCAGTAACTTTTTTCTTTTTATTATCAGTGTAAAATTGCTTAATGTGATTTGATTTAACATTTTCGTTCTAAAGGCAATTTTGCACAAATACTTTGGATTAATTGAATAATTTATTAATTTAATGATTTCTAAGTTTATTTTAATTTTATGATTTAAGATTTCTATATATTTAATTTGTAGTTTATTTCTTTTAATGAAAAAAGTATTGCCAATTTGATTTTCTAATTTTAATTTGACAATTTTATTTTGCAATTCAAGTAATTATTTGTCCCATTGCTTTTTCTTTAATGAATACAAATGTATTACTTTTTCTATTTAAATATGATTTGAGAGCATCCCATATAAAAACTTCTGAAACTTCTTTAGTATTATTAAATTCTATATAAGTTTGTACTTCTTTGTTAAAGAATTCTTTACAATCTTTCAGATTGGTAATATATGTTGGCATTCTTTTGCTGTGAATATTATTGTTATACTTCAGAAATAGTTTAAATGTTATGACATTATGGTACAAAAAAGGGCAAAATGCTACTTTAACCTTAAAGTTAATTCATTTGAAATAAAGACTATATCAATTCTTGATTGTGTCCTTTGTCTATTTAAGAAATGGGCAAAAAAGAGAGAATCATTAACAGAAAATTCATTAGTATCTTTTATACTTAAAAGATTAATGAAATGGGCAAAAAAGAGAGAATCATTAACAGAAAATTCATTAGTATCTTTTATACTTAAAAGATTAATGAAATGTATTAATGTGTTAGCTGTGGCCAAAATTCTATGTTTCCCTTTAGTATTAGTGTCTTTTCCATTTAATATTCAATTACAGTCTCCTGCTAAAATGAGGTATCTCTGAGTGTTGAATAATCTGATCTAGCTGAACTTTGGCTGTTTTGGTGCCCATACCAGGTATCCAATATATGTTGACTAAAGAGTAAATCTCCCTATTGATTTCTAAATTAACTACACAAAACATACCTTTATCATCAATGTATGCACTTAATATGTTTGGTGTACGTAAAGAGTTTTTCCACAGAATAACTACCCCTCTTCTTTTCTGATTATACTGCGAAGTAACTATTATTGCATATTATTTATTATTGAGTCTATATCATTAATCAATAAATGTGTTTCTTGAATAAATATAATCTGAGGGGGAATCATTTTAAGCATTTGTAAAAACTACTCCTTTTGCAAACATTATTCAATCCACTGATGTTAACTGAAATACACTTTAAATTCACGATCTAATATATCACAAATATTATTTTATTTAAGAAATTATGTGATTTAAGTTGTAATAATATGCATAACCCAACTGAATGGTGTGTGTAGTTAGTAATAAATTTAGTGGTCTTTATATTTACATAACTATGTGGAACACATTTGATTGTAGACAACAAAAAAAGAAAAAAAATGCTTAGCATTGCCTACCATTATGAAGACAGCTTCTCATCTTTTACATTATTTTCTAACTGAAGACATAGCCAATATAAAAAAGGATACAGTCTTTACTACACGAGTGCGATTATATTGGCTATAACTACTGAATGTTATAGCATTTCTTTATTATTCATTGTAAAATAATTTAATTTCATGACAATGCCGTGAGATATTAATATTAATAAGGGTACAGCTGAGTTGTCTTTAAAAGCTCTGCCTATTCCCTGTCTGATCATTAACTTTCAATAACTAAGTCCCAACAGACACACATTACATGTTGAAATTAATGCACAATATATCCATCACACTTTTCTATATACAAGTTTATCTGTGCATAATTAAAATGTGTTCTGGTTTTCTTTCTCTAATTTCCATTTTAAATCTGTGCCATGATTAGAAGACAAGACGTGATGCCAATTTACACTATAAGCTCAGTGGGAAGATAAACAAGACTCATATGCAGGAACGAGCAAAAGCTCCATCTAAATACAATTTCTTCTCATGCTTTTCCAGCTGAGCTTGTAAACTAAATTAAAAGATCCACAAAAGATTATCTTTCATCACCACAATTCAAAAAAAAAGAAAAAAAAAAAAGAATTGGTCTTCATTTATTTAATTCAACTAATCCCCCTCAGAAGCTCCCCTCTCAATGAAGTCTAGGCAGCCAACATTAACAAAGCCAGTCCTCATCAATACACATACAGCCTCTACAAAACATATAACCTCTTACAAATCAAATCCATTCTACTTTTCCCAACTTTCAATTATTCGCATATAGACAGTGTATTTATACCAGCACATATCTTCCACTAGTCTCAAGTGACTCAAGCAGGGGAACACTTCATCAACCAGCAATACTCAGAATAAGTTCCACATTTAACAACAGCCATAGACATGCACTTCAAAAACAACTCGACTCAAAGTAAAGAGCAATGACACCAGCAAAACCATCCCAATCCATTCTGTGAACCTTTACAACATTTGCAGACCATGATCACAGCAAGAATATCATATAGTACTACTAAAGTAAATAACAGAGTTCATCTTCAATTCTTGGATGTCTTAAGTGTATGTGATTGATAACCATAACTTCCAGTTCACCCAGAGCAATCACTCAAAAAGCTTTATAACCACAAGTGGAAAGATAATAGTTTAAATAATAAAATAACAAAAAATATAAAAAAGGAAAGAAAAGAGAAGGGAACTACACTCATTGACTATAAGTAGCTATGAATATTTAGCTGCCCACTCAACAGCCAATCACAACTGAAAGTTTTAAAATGCCCTTTGACTAAAACTGCTGTTACTTACAACACCCCTCCCAAACACGTAGTTAAACTGTATTGCATAATCAGATTACTGACTTATATGCTCTAAATGAAACATAATAATTATAATACCTAATATTCAAATACTGCAGAGATAATTTTGATCTATTAAAAGTTTAAATACTTCTTTATAAGAGAAAAGAAAAGAGAAAAAAAAGAAAAAATTATGTGAAAGCAGATGGTTAAATAGAATAAAAGTAACAGATTTATCTTAAGGCTGTAGACATCCAGATTTTCTTTTTAAGGCAAAATAATTTGAGTTGAGGCATTAAAAAAGATTTTTTGTGTACAATAGACAGAAAAAACACAGAACAAATATGAATAAATGAAGTAATTAAGTAGATAAGTCACTTTTCTTTTAGTTTCTTCTTTTCATTAATTTTCCAACCATTTCTCTTGGCCATTCTTTTGAGGAAGCTGCTATTCCAATCCATTTCTTCTGGTTATTCAATTATATTTTTTGCATTCAGGAAAGATAGCACAGATTCTAACTCCTCAAAAATTCTTGTCTCATCTGAAAGAAATAACTTTAGTCTAGAAGGGAAAAGCAAATGTACTTTAATCTTTTTCTTGAGTTCTTTAATAAATGGTGAAAAGCACTTCCTTTTCTAAATTACCGTCAAAGAATAGTCATTGTCAAATCTTATTATTTTCCCATCTAACTTGATGGGGGATTCTGACCAAGCTATTTTGAGCATTAATTCCTTGTCTTATGATGACAGTAGCAGACCTCAGTGTATTATTCTTATCAGAAGGAATCACTGTTAGAGATCTGTGTGCTTTCTCAATGTCATAGGACATTGCTTCAGGCAGATCAAGGATGTTAGCGAGCCAGGATTTAAAAAATATATATCATGCTATTTCCTTTGATTTTCTCATGCAAACCAAAAATATGGATATTGTTTCTCCATGATCTGTTCTCCAGATCATCTAATTTGCTCAATATTAGTGTTTTGTTTTTCTTCTCCTGACAGTCTTTTTTTCTACATAATTTAAAGCTTCTTCTATTCCTGAAATCTGTATTTTCTGTTTATTAAGAGACTCTTGGATCAATTCCATCTGTTTTGTGCATCTTTCTTTAAAATTGTCTAACTTGTCCATTTTATCCATTTTCAGAGACAGCTCCTGGATATTAGTCAAAACCATTTGGAATTCCTTCTTCAATGATGTACATTCAGAGTTTTTGTGCGACTCATCTTATAGATATAAATATATATAAATCTTCCAGACATTATTTTGACAGGAATATATAGGAATATTTAAATATTTTGTAGATGTTATCAAAGAGGAAAGTTTATATTATTAGCTCTGTGTGAAAATAAACAAGTACAATAATCAAAAATAAAAATTCCTGTCAGAAATATAAGAACAACAGGGCTGATTAATTCTGCTTTTATCTCCTCAGCATCCTGTCAATGCCCTTCCCATTACCTCTTGTTGAAAATTATAATCACAGCAGTGCTGACTGAACTTACAACCCAAATATCCTCTATCCTAGTTTCACCTTTTTTCACCAACTTGTGTTATTTTAATCTCAGTCTCTACTCATATATTACCTAAACACATCAAGCCTGTTATTTTTACATTTATGTCTCATTACATTACTCAGTTCCTCATCTTCCAATTAATCTTTATTTTCTCTCTGTCACAGCTTAACTTTTCCTGATATTCAAAAATCTAATCTTACACTATTTTTCACCACATATTTCTATCTACCTACAATTTGCTGAGTTTTCTCTCTGGCTTTTCTACTTTGCACTTCTACCTTTTCTCCTGCTTCAGTCACCCATTCCATCCCAAAAACCTAGTACTGAACATATTCCTCTATATTCTAAAGCACAATAACCCCTTCTAATCTCAGACTCTCTATACTCTCCTCTTTCCATGCTTAAATCCCAATCATCCCACAGACTTATAACACCATCATCCTGACATCACAAACATTAACATTCAAAAAATCAGTTAGTTAATTTACAGCTGCTAACATCTTTAATTTTAACAGTACTATGCAGAAAATGCCCAATAGCAACCAGAATACCTCTGCAAACACAGTAAAGGCAAACAAAAATCCAGAAAAAATGCTGAGGTAAGGCTCCAGTGTCCAAATCAAAGTAAAAAAGCAGTCTTCAGTCTTCAATAAAGGTAAAAAAGCAGACTTGAATCGAAAAATAAAAGTATAAGAAGTCTTCTTTATTGTCACACAAGCGCTTTCACATATTGCTTCCTCAGGTGTATACTAACAAAGGTAAACCACACCTATATATACTTAACTAAAATAATCATGTGACTCAATAACCTATTTACCATTAAAGCTGTATTCTCTCTTATAGATCAGAAAGCACTGCTTAAAGCTAAGTGTGTATGACACAACAAAAGTGTGACTATTTAATAAAATACAATAAATCTAAAATACATAAATATATATCTAGAAAACATTCTATCTTCATATTCATAATGTAGAGCTTCTAAAAATATATAGAACTTCTAAAAAATACATCAATTTTAATGCATCATTTTAATAAAATTCTTAAAAACATATAAATATAGATATTTCATAGCAAACATTGCATAAAAATATATTAATATATTAATATATTAAAAACATAAACCCATAGCCATCTATTTACCTACATAGCCCCCTGAAAAAGGGGCTATTACTACAAGATTATATAGGAAGGAATGCCATGTAAATTTAACAGGGAAGCTAAGACAAGTGAGAATAAGCTTAAGGTCAATATCTCCTACTCTAGGGATGTGAGGAAATATACAGAGATAGTTAATAACCATTGGAAAATTCTGATGACCTACCCAGTAATTAGTGGAGTGGTAGGATGTAAACCACAATTCACATTTAAGAATAAAAAGAATCTCAAAAGGAGATTATGCAACGGTCGAGAAAAAGTGAATCTTGAGAATATGATTGGCACTAGACCATGTGGCAAGTGTAATCAATGCCAGTATATTTGCAGTGATACTCACTTTGTACATCCAGATACAAATGCACTTTATGAGCTTAGGGTTGGTGGTTCATGTTTGACCACCCATGTGGTTTATTTTGCTATCTGTGGCCAGTGCAACTGTTTTTATGTAGGCAAAACAGACCGCAGCCTCAGAGAAAGAGTTAGAGAACATGTGTACCACATAGGGAAGGGCTCAGAGAACAACGCTTTGTCTAAGCACGTTTTGAAGGTAGGCCAAAAACATACATTTAGGTTTATGATTGTTGCAAGAACTTATGAGAATATGAGAAATAGTGACATTAGAGATAGAACCGAAGAAGCTGAAGCAAGATGGATAGCTATGCTGAGAGCCAACTTTGGTCACGGGCTGAATGACAGCATGCCCATTAAGCCTATCTTAAGAAAAAGGGGGCTACGTAGGGCAACTCTTCTAATAACTGTATTGTTTTACTGTTTTATTTTCCACCTAAGTAAAGAAAACCTTACAGTAAAAGTGTGAACATAAACAAGATGTAGTCATGACCTTGATGTTCTTATCATCTCCATCCCTGTCTCTCTCCCGTATTTCTTTCTTATAAGTATATCATGCTGCTGCAACAAGTTTTTATGTCTTAAGTTTTACCAGAATTTTTAAGTCATGTTTGTTCCTCCTTTCATTATGTGCAGTTATAATGCATGTATTTCTCACATATGGCAAGATATGGTATAAGAGAAACTTGATGTAGTTGTTGCAATCATTACTGTTAACATTGATTTGAAATGCAGTTTTGTCATCGTCTTTTTTTTACTCCATGTAGACTGATACAAATCCATGTGTGATTGATAACACACTCCTAGATCTAGAAACCATGTGTGAAGGGTACTTGGAAACATGTGGTTAAACTGTACTCTTTTATTATTAGCTACTATACCGGTACTGATAAAAATAAGAAAATATAGTTTGTCCACAAAAAATGCAACATCTCAGAATTCACTGCATTCTTGCCTGATATACATCACTTATAATTATCATGAGCATTACTTAGTTTGCCAAGGAAGAGCTTCAGTCACTTGTAGAAAGCACATTCTGCCTTCTGAGTGTAACCAATATAAATATATGTATTGAAGTATCCCAAGACCACTCTTTGATCTACATCCAGCCTCCCCAGCTCTTCAAAAACAAAACAAACAGAATGGTCCTCCCCATAAATTTGGAATTCCTGGCAGATACTCACCTTTTCAGTCTTCATCAGAAGAAAAAAAGTCCCTTCTCTGATATGAAGCTTCTCCTGTAATAAGGAAGAATGCCAAGTCCTAACACCCTACATCTGTGATCTCACTCTATACTTGAGACCAAAACAGTAACTCTGATATGCAGCTGGCATTTCTCTCTCCTGGATTTTATTAGCCACATTCTCTAGTAATAATGGGTTTACATGAGATGCAATTATTAATACAAATGCACATTACAAACCACTTACTTTTAGATGGACAATATTTTTACCTGTATATGTGCTTGCTCCATTATAGTGAATGATGCATTTAAAGGTCCAAACAGAGTGCTGATCTGAAAAAAAAAAAGGAAATGTTTATATATATATATATATATATATATATATATATATATACACACACACACACATATATATATATATATATATATATATACACACACACACACACACACACACACACACACACACACACACACACACACACACACACATTGAGTGATTTAAAAACAGAACATTGGCAAGGCTTTATTTTACTTAATCACAATGATAAACAAGCTTGCCCATTAAAACAGTTCATTACACTCGGATTTAAGGCAACTGGAAAGTTACAAGATAATGAAATAGCTTATCATAACAATCATCTGTTTTCCAAAAACTGAAACCATATGCAACTTTACGTCTTTCCCACCAGTAAATTACACACCCGATTATTTAATTGTAATATGCCAGTTTTCAGAAACTGAAAGTATAGAAAGACTGACTGCCTCACCTGTACCTCCTTTGCTTCTATATGGTCCATTTGGTTACTAGAAAATGTCACTGTCATCATGGCTGTGACTTGTTACTGTAATATCCACTTCTCTCCGATCAAAAAAAAAAAACTTTTAAAGGTAAAACACTCACTGTATAATAAATGTTCAGCTTCGCCACATACATACTTTTGTAGGTAAAACACTCACTCTACATGTTCAGCTTGTCTATGATATCAAAAATAGTGTACTAACACCAATAAGCAATCATGTAAGCTAGTCCATAGGATCTTTTTAAAATATGGGCTTAAGACCACAGGCAACTAATAAGCAAGAAATTCACTTTGCTCTCATACTTCAATCCCCTGTATAACCCTTGCTGTTTTTAAAGATATCACAGTAACTATGTATTATGAATATGGAAAATGTATTCTGTTCTCCAGTAATATGCCCTGCACTACATTTGCACCTTCTTGATGGTGCTGATAGCTAATTTTATGAGCACACTGTATAAAATCTTGCTTTCACTGAGTGACAGCTGGGATTTCAAACTACAGAAGACTCAATAACAGAAAAGAAACTAATAATGATGAAATCAAAACAAATCAACTCTAACCAATATCAATGGGGCTGAAGAGAATTACAGAAATTTTAGCTGTTTCTCATAAACAAATTATTTTGCTTCTTTTGTTTTTGTAATGATATGTAGTTGAGAATATCAGATACAGAATATTTTAAAGAGTAAATTTGTTATAAAATGCAAGGGAAAAGCCATATGCAATTCACAGGGAAAGTACACCAGTATGAATTTCACAGCCTCAGAGCTAAAACATAAGGATTGAGATATCTGCCACAAGGCAGATATCAGTCACTAACCAGTTCTTTTTCTGCAACTGGTTGCTACCTCCCTTAGGTGTGAGGAAGTTTATGCTTTAGCCATGGTAATTACAACAAACACAGTTTAAAAAATGTAGAAATCCTGGAGTCTGTTATTGCTCCCCTGAAGACTCAGAGAGGAGCTCAGAAAAGAGAATAACATGTAAACATTTGTGATAAAGGAGGTCTGGTTGAGTGATGCACAGGGTTTTGTTCCTGAACACAATGCCAGCAACTGGGGGGGGTTCAGTAGAGTTGGCACCTGTCCATGTTTTAGGGATTATCAGGAAATGGAGCTTCATGTTTCGTTATATTGTTCTATTACATGATCTGTTTTTTGAGTTTCTTCACAGTCAGCTGTGTTTGTTTATACTGTCATCCCATCTGTACACAGGGCAATAGTGCTGACATTTAACAAACAACAATGTCCTGTTTACACTCATTTCCCTCTACAGTGGACTGGCTGAGAGGCTCAGTTTTCCACTGATAACCAATTATGTAAAGAAAACACTAGGAAACCCATAAAATTTAAAGAACAAATGTGGGACTCTTGACAGGTGCTTTTACTTTTCACAACCTTGGAAAGATTTGTTTGTGGGTGTGTGTGGCTAAGATGCTAAGCAGTTAACAGCTTAAAAAAATATGCTCTGCCTCAATACAGTTGTTTTTAAAAAAATTCCTGTCAAAATAAAAGATTTTGTCTTTAAAGTATCAATAATATGATAATAAACAAGAAGTGAAGAAAATACAACAAGAAAGTCAATTCTTGAAGACATACCTCTAAATTTAAAGTACTATAGCCACTCCCCCACTTTCTAGATCCTATCTGCTTTCATCTGGGATAATTCCTCCCACCCCCATTCTTCTACCTACATTTTAATAGCACCTATTAGCTTTCATCTGGCATTCTCCCATCCCCCTTCCAGTACCTTTACCTCACCACTCTATCTTCTGGTGTTGCATCACCAGGTAAAACAGTTCCTTAAATTACTAGATGAATCACAAATAATGATATACTCCTCTTTACTACCCCTACTGTTCGCACCATACCTCCTTACCTTGTATGAAAACCCATTTCTCTCTGGATTTCAGGTCCCCGAAAGGCCATACTATCACCCCAGCTGTAAATCCTCCCACCTTCAACCATACTTACAGTACCAGGTCCTATCCAACATCGTGCTCAGTCTATCAACATCTCAACCCCAGGCACATTAGCTCTAGATCCAAACACTACCACAAACTAATAAACAAATTTCTGAAGTTCATCACCAAGTATAGACTTAACCTAATACTTGGTGGTGATATTCACCCCAACCCTGGCCCACCCACTTCAGATACACATACCCCCTCTACTTGCAATCTAAGCTACAAACCTACAATTAATAGGCCAACTAACTCTCTCCTAGCCTGTCATCTCAATATTAGAAGCATTAATAACAAGGTACATGAATTGCATGCACTTCTGGATGTCCACTCCCCTGAGATTCTCTGTTTATCTGAATCCTGGTTAAAACCTAACACTACAGACAATGAAGTGTTACCACCTGGGTACAACATACACAGGCTGGATCGTGCTTCCAGGAGGGGGGGTGGGGTAGCTGTACTCTATAAATCTGAGTTGAATGTCACCATAGATGTAATATAACCACCTCAGATTAATAACTCAGAGATTCTTGTCACCAAATTGCAACTTAGTAAAAATAAATGCATTAATATCATCTGTATGTACATTTCCCCAGGTAACGATATATCTACACTTGAAGATATCCTGCACTGGCTATCATGTCACTACCCCCAAGAAACCCTACTACTTGGAGACTTTAACATAGACTGGGGAACCTGTTCCTCAGAATCCCCAACCACCCATATTAACCTGCATGCATTTACACTAATCATATCCACCCCTACCAGGATAGGTAAACCCAACCAAAAATAAAGCATACTTGACTGGGTACTCATAAATAGTCACCCTCAACTGCACACCTCTGGTACCCTCCCTGATGGCCTAAGCAATCACCTTCTCACATATGTAATTAAGCACAAAGCCATTAATTCCCAACAACCCTTACTCAGAAAGGTTAGAAACAATAAAAACGTTGACCCTGCCAAATTCCAACATGAACTAAACTCATGTAATTGGTCTATTCTAAAACACCTCCCCTTAGAGGAAGCAGTAGCATACTTTAACAACAAATTCCTTGAGATCCTTGATTTGCATGCACCTGTTCGTTCAAAGAGAACAAAGGCAAAAACTGCGCCATGGCTTTCTAAAGAGTCTAAATTCAAAATTACCCTTAGAAACAAAGCATGGGCTTTATGGCGTTCTTCTAAAGACCCCCAAGATCACATTAAATACAGGCAATTCAGGAATTAAACTAAAAAATCCATTTTACAAGACAAAAAAACAATACTACTGTAATTTGCAGACAGTAAATCAAAATAACCCTCAGAAGTTTTCAGCAGGTTTAAATGATCTACTACATCCTGGACAAACTTCAGCCCCAATCCATGCTGCTACTATTGATAAAACCCCTGAAGATGTTTCTGACAGTTTTAACCGATTCTTTACTGAGACAATTCAAGCCCTAGCTAGCCAACTACCTCCTAGCTCCCCTGGTCCTGAAAGCACCACCCCTAGAAACCTACTTGCGTTCAGCATCCAACCAGTCACCACTTCACTTATCCGTGCCTTAATCAAAAAATTAAAACCCACTACACTTTCTGCTGATCAACTCCCTGCCGAGTACCTACAAAAATCAGCTGATGGTATTGCTTACCCCGTCTCAATACTAATCAATAGAACCATAGTAGAAGCTAAAATTCCCACCATCTGGAAAATATCCTAAGTAATCCCACTTCACAAAGGAGGCAACTCTACTGAATTCTCCAATTATAGGTCAATAGCTATACTCTCTCCACTTGCAAAGATTATGGAAAAATGTATTCATAGACAACTCATGCACCACCTAATCCAGAATCACCTTATGGCAGACACTCACATGGCTTCCGTCCTCATCACAGCACTACTTCAGCCCTCTTAGCCTTTACCAACACCATAAATCATAATCGCAACAATAATTCTATATCCTCAGCCCTCTTCTTGGATCTTTCCAAGGCATTCGATATGGTTGAACACCAACTTTTAATCCACACCCTGCAAACATTCTGTCTATGCACTAGAGCCCTTCAATGGTTTCAATCCTACCTGAATGGTCAACAGCAGGCTGTCCTCTGGCAGAACAAACTCTCTAATCTTCTACCTAACACTCTTGGAGTACCACAAGGCTCTATACTAGGGCCCTTGCTGTTCTCCATCTTCATTAACGACCTTTATACTGTCATCCCAAAAGTCAGCTGTATCCAATATGCTGATGACTCTACTCTGATTTGCTCAGCCACATTTCCAATAGAGTTATGGTCAGCTACCCAGACCACCTTTAATACAATAGAAAACTGGCTTTCTGAACGTCATCTGATCCTAAATCCCAAAAAAACTAAAATGCTGTTATTTTCACCAACACGTAGGTCTACCGCTTTCACCTTTACCATAAATTCAAATGATGGCACAATAATCTCCCCTGACCCCTCTACAAAACTATTAGGTGTCATCACAGATAATAATCTAGAATTCGACCTACATGTTAACCAAACTATCAAAGCCATCAATATAAAACTAGGGTCACTTTACAATAAAAGCCTTCCTAACCCCTCCAGCTAAACTTGCCATAGCTCGCTCTCACCTTCTTTCAACCCTTCTGTATGCATCCCCTCTACTCTCGAATTTAAACAAGATTGTCCTTAACAAACTCTCAATTTGCTACAATCACATTGCCAGGTTTGCCACTGGGCTGCCTTTTAGGACACATTATTGCATCAATCTAAATCAGCTTGGGTGGCTTGAACTACCCAGCCTAATCCAGTATAACCAACTGATTATGGCCTATAAAATCCTCTATAATCCGGACAATACTCCTGCACTTAAAAATATTATCACCCCCTGTAACAATCCTAGTCCGCTTCGATCCTCTAACAAACTACTAATTCAGAATAGCAAAATTAATAACACAGCCGGTGACTCTCTCTTTGCAAACTTTGTAAGTAGAACCTGGAACTCTCTTCCAGCTGATATTACCTTACTTTCCACCTTACGTCAATTTAAAACTAGACTCAAACCACATTTGTCACTTAACTGGCTATGTCAATGTATCAAGCCTGGCTAACTCTCTCTAGAATGTAAAAAATCTGTTAACCAGTTTACTGTGTAATTTAATTTAATCCTGACTTGTGCTCAGGATTAACTGTAACATGTGGAACTTGTTTAACTTGCTTACTTATATAATCTCTGTAAATAGTCTGTTTGTAATATGCAATGCTGGTATTATGTAATGCTGTATCTGCTTACCCTTGGAGATTTTCACCCCGGGCCTCCGCTGAAAATGGACATGCATCCAGTCAACAAATGTAAAATAAAAATAAATAAATAAAAAATATAATCCTGTCAGAAATATCTTTGCAATTTCAGTCAAGTGCAGTCATGAGTCACCTTAAAGCTTTCTCACAGGAAAAAAGGATGAAGAAAGGACTTCAGGCTCTTGTACCCAGTATACAAGAAGTATCAGTGAAAACAGATAAACTGGAGAGTAAAATGGATACTACAAAGCAAGAAAACAAGAAACAAACGGACTTACTAAATGAAATAATTAAGAATCATTCTGACCATATCACTTCCATAGAGGAATCATTCAATGATGCAGATGGCAAATTAAATGAAAATGAAAGTCAAGTTGAATTCGTACTGAAGCAAAATACTTTACTTTTAGAAAAAGTGGATGACCTTGAAAGCAGATCCAGAAGGAATAATATAAGAATATATGGTGTTCCAGAGAGAGCAGAAGGAAATAATATGTTACATTTTTTAAATACTTGGCTTCCAAAAATCTTGAAATTGCCTGAGTCACTTTCTTTTGGAACAGAAAAGGCACATTGGTCTCTTTCAAATAACTCTTCACTAAAACCCCGCCTCTGCCAGGATCTATAATTGTCATATTCATTTCAACATAAGGTAAAGATCTGGTCCTTACAGCAAAATTGTCCAACTCTCCAATTACATGCTAGATTTGACAATGACTATACTTCCTCGGTAATTTCCAGAAGAAAATCCTGTATCTCACTAATTAAGAGTCTTAAAAATTCAGTATTAAGGCTCAAATCTTATTCTGTGTTAAAATGCAGAAGGCCAGAATATCTTCAACTGTTTAGATGAAGTTCTTGACTATGAACAGAAAAATACACTCTTCGATAAACAAGAAGAAATGGACTGTTTTGCAGCAAGTTTAAAGAGACATGTAATCAGAAACAGATGGTCAAAGGAAAAAAATAAGAAATTAAAAGGAAAATAAAGGATTTAACTATATATGTGCTCTTTTTGGACTTACTGTAAAAGAAACATTACCAAAATTATAGTAAGTATAGATTGCTTTAATAGTTAAAAGGATACAAAACAATCATGGCAATTTTTTTCTTTTAATTAATTATAAAACAGTATTTCTCACAGTAGCATCTATAAATAGCATAATAACACGTTTATAGAATAACTTAATAATACAGGACTAAAACTATAATACCGGTTGCTACATATTATTAAAATTTATTACAATTTAAACAGGTTAATCATCTTTACAAAATTATTAACATATATTTATATTCAGACATGGTAATGCTTGATGGTTTATTTGGGAAAGATGGAGGAGAGTGTTTTGATATAAATGTGAAACTTTTCCTTTCTTTTAAGTGCTTATATTTGGGAGAGATGTTCCACATGATAGACTGTTAACTTTATGAATGTTTTAAATAGATTTATGCCTTGTTCATTGAGTGGATTTTTTGGATGGTTGCTGGCTGGTCATGTTTTTTAACTGTATATACCAGCTTAATAACTGTTTTAACATCACTGGTGACATTATGGTTCTTGATTTTTAAGCAGACATTTTTTTAACTCGTGTTTCAGTGATCGCGAGCATATTTAAAGTTCTTTGCAGTCATTTAAATCACTTTTCACCTTGAAACTTTAAACTTTACCTTGGTTGAGGATGTAGAACAGATTCATGTGTTCTTTACAGCTGGAAGGGAAGACCTGCAGTTGTGCAAAGAGATGGTAGAAGCTACAACTTGAGAATGACCTTTGAACGTAACAGGAAGTTTCACTATGGAATGCTACAATGGAGAGAAAATAAATGCATGTATACAGAATGTGCTTGTGCTTGTTACTGGCATACAGGATACTTCAATTAATTGATGTAAGTTTGTGGTAAAGCAGAGCTTGGTAACTACATTACAAAATTTTTATAATATGTAATTGTAAAGACTGATAACAGCACTGTATGACAGAAATGGGTTGCAAGAAGCTAAGCTGAAAGAATGTTGATATAGTTCACTGAGTAAAATGTATTAGTGGTGCAAGTTATTGTAATATGAAGGTAGGGATGTTATAAAACATCTGTCTTTCCCAGTGGTCTCCACTCAAATAGCTTTCAACCAATATTGTCTTTAGCGCTGGTAGCCTTTAATGCCATATAGCTGGGTTGAATCTTTGATACCTGCTGCAGTTTAGCAACAATGTGCTGTTTACTAAGACAGTTCATATAATGTTGGTGTAGGTCTTAGTCATCAATTTTATAGCCACATGGGCACTTATTATGAAGATTAGACATGTGAACCTATAACTCAGTGGCAAAAAACAAGATCTGAAATGTGTGAGTGACAGAAACGTGCCATGGGATTTTACAAGAAAAACTTTAAAATATTTCATTCTAAACTTGTGATTAATCGGGGGGAGTTCTATGGTCCTTTAAATAAGTTGAAAATCAGAAGAGGTTGATACTCCACAACAAACGAAGCAAACCAGATGAATGAAAAGACAAGTCCTTTATTCGAATAAGTAAGCGCTTTCACGTTGCTCAGAATGCTTCATCAGACTTCAACAAACCATAAAAATTTGAATCAACTTATATATAAGTAAAACACCAATGAAAATCACATTAGCAAGTCACATGCAAGTTACAAAAATACATCATTTCCTTTCCATAAAAATCACATAAAATAAAATATATAAATATATATATCCTAAAACTCTCATGCTAATAAATGAATAGTAGAAGTAAAATGTTAAAATAAAACATATATTAGATAATGAAACATATTACTACTGTTTAATGTTTCAAAGGTTTATCTAATAAAAATGGTCTCAATGAAAATTTATCATTGAGACCATGACCTTTATTCGCAGATAGCTTAATTATCATGCTTATGGACAATGAAAGAAAGATTTTGAACAAAGGTTTGTCCTTCATTCCCTCTCAGGGGACTGATGTAAGTGATTTAATTGTTGACATAAAATGTTTTGTTAGAAATATTGCACTTGGTCTACTGTTTGGCAACAATGCTTCTAATACTGATGTTTTGTCTTTTAAAAAACCTTCTACATATATGCCTGCTATACATCCTTTATTGGAAAGTTTTGAAAGAGCTTGCAGTGATGATTTGTTGAAGTTTTTTGAATCTGACAATACAAATCTTGAGTTTTACAATATTACCAAGGAAGAGAAGTTAGCCCTTCATGATTTAAAGAACAATACTAGTATAGTCATTCGACAAGCTGACAAAGGGGGAGCTACAGTGCTTCTAGATACCGGCTACTACCATGATACTATGTTAGAAATGCTTTCAGATACTACTACTTATAAGAGATTGAGCATGTCAGATTTAGATAAATTAATAAAAACAGTACATGCAGATTTATATGACATGTTGATGTGTGGGATTATTGATGAAGAACTGTACAAATATTTTTTGATAGAGAAACCTGTGATACCAGTAATTAGAGGTTTACCTAAGGTACATAAGACTACACATAATCCTCCACTTAGACCAATAGTATCTGGCAGAGGCTGGTTAACTGAGACAATATCTATTTTTCTAGAAAAAAATTTGAGACCAGTTGTGGAATCTACTAAATCTATATTACGTGATCTGAAACAGTTTTTGGAAACACTAGCACCTTTCAATGAGAACAATATTCTAGAAACTACAGATTATATGGTAACACTAGACGTTGTTTCTCTTTTCACCTGCATACCCAATGATGTAGGGATAGATTTCTTAAGGTTATATTTGTTAAACAAAGGACTTAGCAATAATCAAGTTATTAAACTCACAATGCTGTTAGAAATGGTTCTTTGTCACAATGTTTTTACCTTTAATAATGAATACTTCCTTCAAATTAAAGGAGTAGCTATGGGCACATCTTGTGCAAACTCTTATGCTAACCTTGTGTTAGCATATTGGGAGAATACGTATGTTTTAGAACATTTGGCTTACTCCACTTCTATAAAATATTATAAACGTTTTGTGGATGACCTTTTTTTAATTTGGGGAGGCACATTAGAGCTCCTGAAAGAGTTTGTTCTATATATTAATGGAACTACCACAT